>NC_134356.1:394942542-395242542 GCF_048569485.1 Anomaloglossus baeobatrachus
CCTCCAGAGCATTTACTTACATTTCCTCTCCACATTAGGCTGCTTTCACACCTCCGATTTTTCCTGTGTGGCACAATCCGGCGCTTTGCAGAAAAACCACAACCGGTTTTTTTTGCCGCCGGTTGCGGTTTTTTTTGCATAGACTTTCATTAGTGCCGGATTGTGCCGCATGGGCTTGCATTCGGTCCAGTTTTTGCCGCATGCGGCAGATTTAGCCGATGCAGCGACCGGATGGAACATTGCCTGGCACGTTTTTTGTCCGGCAAAAAAAAAAAAACGCGATTTGCAATGCATGCCTATGGATGCTGCATGCGGCTTCCTGTGGCAAACGCCGCATGCGTTTTTTCCACTGCGCATGCTCAGTAGCGTGCTGCAAGCAGCAAATACCGGATGGGCTGCATGTCAAAAACTTATGCAAAGGATGTGGTATTGTCGCAGCATCCGTTGCATGGGTTTTAGAGCCAAATTGGCCGGCTTTGCTAAAACCGCAGGTGTGAAAGCAGCCTTAGGTAAATGTTGGCTTCAGTGGCATCCGTCGACTAGTATCTATTGATGGTAGATTTTGTGGAAAGTAGTAGTGCGTATTTCCTATATCAAAATGTCTGATTTTTTTTTTTGTTCCTGTGGAAGTAAGCTGCTGCCTGACTTTTCTCCTTCTTCCATTTAAAAGAAATACACTCCACGGAGCATGCATATGTATATAACATCAGGAGGTATGGCTGTCTGATGACTGTATTAGCTCCACAACAAGCCTATGTGCATGAGGACTTGTCACAAGGGTACCACGATGCAGAGTGATCCCCTCTATTCCAGGTGTCATGAGATCGCAGCGCATGGCTACACACACTCTTGCATTGGGTAAAACTGCTGGCTGTGCAGATTTCGTCTGGTCTCCTAACTCTGGAGGAAAAGCCTGCTCACAGCTGTTCTGAGTTTCCCATTCATCTTTACCATAAATACTCCCCTTTAAGCTCAGGGAGTTGCCAGTGATGGCTTTGCTATAGCTATTCTTAAGATTGAACTTGTGATTCAAGGACCTGGAAGTTGTTTTGGGAGCCGTAGCCAGAGATTGCTGCATGGTGGTTTCCCTTCCTTAAATCCCTTTTTAAGTTTGCCTCACCTATCGGTTCCCTTTATTCTTTCAAGTAGTTTGGAGAGCCTTGTATGATTGTTTATTTTTCCCCTGTCTCTCTTATCCTTTCTGTCTAACCTAGAGCAGGACTAGCGTTCCCGCTGCACTGCGCACTAGACACGGTTGAGTTCAGGATAAGGCAGGGATAGGGATGTGATTGCCATACGGTGGAAAGCTCTCCTCTAGGGATGTCAGAGCTGCTAAGGGTAAAGACCCCGTTACACGCAACGACATCGCTAACGAGCTATCGCTGGGGTCACGGAATTCATGACGCACATCCGGCCTCGTTAGCGACGCCGTTGCGTGTGACACCTACGAGCGACCGCTAACTATCCAAAAAGCAGCACAAATCGTTGATTGTTGACATAACGTTCCTTTCCCAAATATCGTTGCTCATTTGGGACGCAGGTTATTCGTCACTCCTGAGGCAGCACACATCGCTATGTTTGACACCCCGGGAACGACTAACAGCGTTCCTGCATCCTCCGGCAACGACGTGGGTGTGACGTTAATGCAGCTGCTCTCCGCCCCTCCGCCTCTGGTGGCCTGCTGTGTATTGTCGCTGTGACGCCGCATGAACCTCCCCCTTAAAGAGTTTGTTTGGCGGCCACAGGGACGTCGTTAGGAAGGTATGTGCGTGTGACGTGTACTAGCGATATTGTTCCTCACGGGCAGAGATTTGCCTGTGACGCACGCACGACGGGGGCGGGTGCGATCGCTAGCTACATTGCTAGCGACATTGTAGCGTGTAAAGCGGCCTTAAGTGTCAGGGGTTGTCCCTTGCGATCCTTTATTTGTTGCAGTGTATCCCTTCTCCAGTCTTGCCTTGCGCTGATCTCGGTGGAATGCGATAGCCAGGACTGCCCTGGAGTGCTGTCCGGTGCCTATCATCATACATGTCCATCCTCCCCATCAGAGGCTCTGGTGGAGACTAAAGGGGGCTTTACACGGTAGCGATATCGCTAGCAATTTCTAGCGATATCGAGCGTGTAAGTATCCGCCCCCGTCGCACATGCGATTGTTTGTGATCGCTGCCATAGCGAACATTATCGCTACGGCAGCGTCACACATACTTACCTGGTCGTCGTCGTCGCTGTGACTGCCAAACAATCCCTCCTTCTAGGGGGAGGGACATTCGGCATCACAGCGACGTCACTAAGCGGCCAGCCAATCAAAGCGGAGGGGCGGAGATGAGCGGGACGTAACATCCCACCCACCTCCTTCCCCTCCCGCATTGTGGCCGGCGGCAGGTAAGGAGACATTCCTTGCTCCTGTGGTGTCACACATAGCGATGTGTGATGCCGCATGAGCGATGAACAACATGGATAAACAACCCTTACAGATTTTTGAGTTTGGGACGATCTCTCCATGGTGAACGATTTTCACCATTTTTGAGGTCGCTTAAGGTCGCTGGTCAGTGTCACACGCTGCGATATCGTTAATGACGCCGGATGTGCGCCACTAACAATGTGACCCCGACTATAAAACATTAACGATATCGTAGCGTGTAAAGCCCCCTTAAGTTACAACCATCTCAGGATAAGCCTAGTTCTGGGAACAATGGGTCTACGTCCCTCTCTCTCCTCCCTTTTATTTTTCTTTCTCTCCAATGTGTAGTCTTCCCCTTGTGAGAGTCCTTTGGAGGACTTTGCTTATTAGTAGTCTGAAGATTGCTCATTTTGTTTGGCTTGTCTACGTTTTTCTTTTTCTATTGATCAGTAGATAAACTTTCCAAGCATTGCTCTGCTCGCCCCTCCATTAATACGCCTATGGCACCAGACCTTTCTCAACTCTCTTAGATCTCTGCTTCAACCCTGATTTTTCTCTTTATTGTCTTATGTGATTTCATTTAAAAAGTGCGAATAGTTAAGTGTTCATGTCACTGACAAGGACAGTTCTTCAATATCGCCTTCCAGATCAATTTGCTCTTAGCAATATTCTTGCTTGACAATTCCTTTTAATATTCAGAATGGTAACTGATGGAATGGAGCAAGGTTTCTGTTCTGCTTTTCATGCACTTTCAAGCCTGTACCTGAAATCGTGTTGCACTTTTTTTTTTTTTCTCAGAGACATTTCATAACCCACAGCAAAAAGCAAATACTCTGCGTGGAATAATCTCCTAACGCAGGATAAAGTATAGAATAGATACCTTTCTATTGCATTGCTTGGAGTAGGTTAAAGGGTCTTTAATCTGTAAAGATTTTATGCCACATCCCATAAAGTGGTCTTGACTACGACCACCTCATATCCCAAACCCACTGTGCCCTGTCTGCCCCTCCCTTATCAGTGACACTTGCACACTCACATTAAACACTTCAATGCTAAAGATAGGGTCAGGATCCGACCATAATGGCCATATACATGTGGTGTTTCCTGAAACAGGAGGTTGGTCTAGAAAATTGCAAGAGTTAAATTTTTTCAATTTTCAATACAAATTGTGATATGTAAGATTAAAAAACATACATTGCTTTTTTTTTTTTTTAACAGTTAAATGTCGCCTTTATGGCCAATGCATACATTGTTTTTTTTAAGTATACAGTATACAGAAAATCCTGATTGAAGTAATTTTCTGATGATATGAAAATTCATCCTAGTCATGCATGCTGGTTAATAAATGTGGCCATCTTTAGGCTATGTTCACACAGGGCATCTGTGCTGCGTTTTTGGGGTCACAAAGATGCACCTAAATGCATGCATTTCCTTCCCCCAGCAAAGTCTGAGATTTCTATTTTGCAGTCTACACTGGGCATCTTTTTTTTTTTTCCTTTGCTGCGTTTTTGAAGATGCAGTATGTCAATTCTTTTTGCGGTTTTTGAGCCCTTCCAGTCAATAGATTTGACTTTAAAATCCGCATTGGGCAAAACACGGTAAAAACGCGGCAAAAAACGCATACGTTTTTGATGCATTTTTGCCACGTGTGTTTTTTTGGGCCAAAAACGCTGCAACTTTGTGGTTAGCAAAGATACATAGCCTTACAGTTTCTAGTACATTGCAAACATTTATGCCACGATTTTGTTGCACTGACATCTCATACCAGGCCTAGCTTCACACTAAGGAGGTAGTTATATTTCCCGTACAAATTCTGCCCCATTATGCTCTCAATATGACTATAAATCCTGTCTAATATCTATGCCACATTTCTCAGTGTGATAAGGCTAGGTTCACATTTCCGTTAAAATGTCTCAGTCACAATCCGCGGCTATGGTAAACAACGGCATCCGTTTAGCGGATTCCGTTGTGTCCCATAGACTTGTATTAGTGGCGGATTGCGACTGATGACCTTGCGTTGCATCTGCTGCGTCGCGGTCAGTCGTTTTTTGACTGACCGCCGGGCAAGAGCAACGCAGAATGTAACGTTTTTCTAGCCGTCAAAGTTAACGCGCCGCGCAGGAATCCGTCGCCATCCGTCAAGCTTGTAATGTATGTCTATAGTGCTGGATTCCGTCGTAATCCATCTTACAACGGAATCCAGCACTGGATTCCGTCATGCTCTACTGAGCATGCTCAGCATGTTTGGCACACCCACTGGGCTGTCCCAAACACAAATGGATCATCACTGATCCGTCAAAAAACGGACGCACAGCGGATGTAACAGACGCAACGGATCAGTTTTTTCACAGGATTCCTGTGAAAGGAATCCTGTGAAAAACACATCTGTTGCGTCAGTTGACATCTAATAAACAACTGATCCGTTGCTGAGGGACCTGACGGATTTAAAACAAGAGATACGTGAGCCTAGCCATACTGACACATTTCAGTTACTAGTTGTGTACTGTGGGAGCCTTCCTACCATTTCCAGTGGTTAGGAAGGAATGACCTCATTGACATACAACAGGTTTAAAGGAAATCTGTCACCAGGTTTTTGCTCCCCCATTTGACAGCAGCATAATGCAGAGACAGAGAAGCGGATTCCAGCGATGTGTCACTTACTGAGCTGTTTGCTGCCACTTTGATAAAATCAATGTTTCCTCTGCTGCAGATCCAGCAGTTATACGGAGCTCATGAATATGCTGGACTACCTGGCAGCAGGACAAGTAGTCCTTGAATGATAATCTACTGCAAATTAAACAGTGATTTTATTAAAACACTAAGCAGCCCAATAAGCGACACACCACTGGAATCAGGGTCTCTGCCACTGTTATGCTGCTCTCAGATTAGGTGGCAAAAACCTGGTGACAGATTCCCTTTTAATATATTTTAACCCCTTGCCGGTGACCAAACATGCTGCGCAAAACTCCACTGTAACCGATTATTGTTTGCCCTAACCTCTGGCATGTAGGGAACGTTGCGACACATTGACTGGTGGCCAGTTGTGCTGAGAGGTCACCAGTTATTCATATCGTGTATGGCCATCATGATTGAATATCTGCAGGAAATACAGTTAGGCTTCATGTCACAATCCTTGTCAGTTCTGCCCCTTTTTCCTGGAGCATACAGTTACATTGTGACCATTGTGTTCACTTATGTTCCCCTCCTTTCTTGAAATAATGGGCACGGAGCACTACCTGCTGGGCAATGCTTCCCCGAGCAGCAATCATGCCCATTGTAGGTGTGATTCATGTGGAAGCGATCCCCAGTGGTGCTCTCTATGAGACTTCAGAGCCAAAACCACCCACACAATGTACAGTGTATATTAGCACATGACTGACTAAATATAATATTTGTTCCCATGATTGTATCGGCTTTTCTTCTCTTTCCATTAGCTGTACATATTCCTGCTGTTCGGAGCCTGGTGAGAGTACTTGACTTGTTAAAGTTATGCTGAATATCTATGCAGAAAGGGAAAATGCGATTATGTTCCCATCTTTCTTGTTACAGGGAGCCTGTCGGTACGACGTTGCTGCTAAAACCAGCGGCGTACCTATATAGGTCATTGAGCAAAAATAAAAATTGTACCTGTTTTGTCTTAATTCAACGAGCCAGCGCTGAGATATTGAGCTAAGAGTGCATATGCGACTTAGCCTTTCACATGAGGGGCGTATTGGTGCACTCCAAATACTGGATACACCCCAAATACATTTTTAGGCTAATATGCATGTGGCGTCTCAATTTTACTAAAATGCAACCATTATTTTTACTTTTCTAAAATCTATGAATCCAAACCACTAGTTTGAGTGCAAAAATCATCCTGGCAGATTTGTCTTGAGCCAGACTGGATGGCTGGAAATGCTTGGGTGCTGTTTAAACATAGCATGCTTACAAAGGGCAAGGTGACATTAAAAGGATTAGTCCTCTGTTTATCAAGAGTTTTCTTCTTGATGTGGTGCAAATAGAAATTGTCATATATGATTTCTCCTTGGATGACAATGAGGCGGCTCGAAAGACACCCGTTTGACTTTTTCAGTTTTTTTTTGTCTGCATTTTTCAGGAAAAAAACCCGGCAATTTTTGAAGCAGTTTATACTTAAAAGCCTTGTTGGGTTTGCGCACATGGGGAAAATAAAAAGAAATATTGTGAGCTACTTTTTTCACCACTGTATGCACCTAGCCCTGATTCATTAACACTAGAAGTCCCAGAGAGGGGTAATTTCCAATTTCTACCATTGGAACCCTATGGAGCTCGAAATTCCTGGGACTTCTAGTGTTAAACAGTTTACATTTGAAATCTAGAGTAAAACAGCTTGAAATGTTTAAAAAATGTGTTCAACGTTGAGTTGAGCCGAAATGTTGTAACTTGACATTTTTACACAAGCTCTGACAGCTGAATGTGTAAGTGTAAACTGCTTTGCAAGGAGAAATTGTAGCTTTATACATCACATAGGAAACACCTGAGACTGCTGTATATTCATCACATAGGAGATGCTGGGGATGGAGCATACACATCACATAGGAGACGCTGGGGCATACATATCTGTTACACGTCGTGGCTCTCTTGTTGCAAGGAATGAGGTGGTCCCCCATTCCTTGTCGGCCACGAGCCCTACTGCTCAGCAGCACCAAAGGTCTGGGAGACTGCAGGAGTTGCCTTCTCAGAGACACAGCAGAAGGGTGACACCTAGTGGTTCTCCCCTTGCAGGGAATGGAGCGGTCTCCCATCCCTTGCCTGCCACGAGCTCTCCTGCTCAGCATCATGGAGGCTCTGGGAAGTTGCGCAGTGTGGAAAGAATAGATGCTCAGGGAAGCAGCAAGACTTCCCATGTCTCTGCACATTGTGAAACCGGGGATCCCGCCTTTATGACCCAGAGGCAGGAGGATGAGCATGTGCTCCACGTGACGTCTTCTGATTCGCTCACTGATATCACACGGCCCCATGACGAGGCTGGTGATGTGCTGAATCCTGACTGGCTGGGCCAGGACGTCACGAACCCTGATTGAGTCACGCCCGCCCTTGGGTGGAGCTACACCTCCTTAAAAGCTCCCCCTGCCATCATGGCGGTGCGCGACCGTCCTTCTATGTTTGGATGTCTGGCAGCGTGCTGCCACGCCACTGTACAGACGTCATTGTCTTTCGTGGGCTTTGCCCTTGCTGCTCAGGCAGCACCTGGTTTGCAGGCCGTGTTCCTGCCTTGCTGCTCCGGCAGTATCTCCTTCAACAGGCCGTGTTCCTGTCCCAGGTGAGCTCCTCGAGTCTCCACCGGACTCACCTGGTTATTGAAAGCACACGTGCGTGGGCACCTCTGTGCTACCCTCGTGCCATATCCTGTGACTCCCGCTGGCACACGTGCTGGGGCATACACATCACATAGGAGACGCTGGGGCATACACATCACATAGGAGACGCTGGGGCATACACATCACATAGGAGACGCTGGGGCATACACATCACATAGGAGACGCTGGGGCATACACATCACATAGGAGACGCTGGGGCATACACATGATACAGGAGACGCTGAGGCTGGAGCATACACATCACATCACATAGGAGACGCTGGGGCTGGAGCATACACATCATGTAGTCAGTGGGACAGCAGCGGAGCTCACGCTGTCTCCGCCCATAAACCTGCATTCTGGCACTGGCAAGCGTCAGTACATAATCCTTCACTGCATGTGCCCCAGCGTTCAGTAGTGAAATCTTCGTGCTCACAGTGTAAGGAGGAATTAAAGGGCTGCTGGCCTGAGTACTGAACTCTACTTTTCAGGTTCACTCATCTTTATTACTAGGCAAAATGTGTCGTCGTGTTTGCTAAATGTTGTACACGTTAGAAAAGTGTTAGATAAGAGAAGGATCTTCTCTACAGCTCCTTGTGGTATATGCACAAAGAAATTCAGTGTGGCTCCTGTTCCTCACGATTTGCATACATGTCTTTGGGTGGGAGCCTTACTTCGGCCACCACTGGTCCGGTGTTTCTAGACTATTCCCATTCATTGTTATCGCTGTCATCCATGAGTTATAGGTATAGCCCATATACTTTATTCTCCTTTTAGTTGCATGGTGGTGCTTTCGTACACTGGAAAGTATAAGTTGCTGATCTAATGAAATAAGACTTGGCGCTTTCCGAGCAGCACCTCGCCATGCCAGCGGTGTCGGCCAGCTCTGTGGTTGTGGTCTGCTCCTGCTCCAGGAAAAGGGTCTGCTTCTAATAATGGGGGAAATGGCCTAATTAAAGTGAACGCTTCCTGGCCTGATTAGCTGATCATAGTGCCTCTGTCATGCTGAATGTTCTGCTCTACCTCTGAGCACATTGATGTATAGTTTTCCCTATATTTATTGATTCAGTTGCCTATTGGCTAGGTGTGGAGGGAAGTCCAATTCCTTCATTTGTAGGATTCAATCTATGGTTAATTCATAGCAGTTCAGTTCTATTGCTTTAATGGGTAAGATCAGTCCTTTTAGTATAGGTGCGTTGTAGACACTTGATCTGTGGCTGTTTTCGCAGCCTCTTGGTAGCCAGCCGCTGTGTGTTTTTGTAACTGTTAGCACCTCTCGTTGTAATCTATACATAGTACTTAGGGAGGGCTACTGTAATTGTCTTATGCCTGCTATATAATCATTCTTCATCAGAAACAGCAGTTCTAAATAAGGGTATATTTTTGTGCATTGCTTCATTTCCAAGTTTGGGCTCAGTACAGGTTGGACATCTGAATTTGGGACACTAAGAAGCGATGGCGTTGGTCTGATTGTAGTTTCCCTGACTGCAGCTTGCTGCACATTGCCTTCTAATGCGCGGTGGTAAAAATAAATCCGTCATTTTTTGTTCTCTCATTATGAACAGGAAAGCTTGTGTGATCCTTATTCCACCAGACGGCTCTTGTCATTGCGTTCTTGTTCACACTTTCCAGCGTACAATGGGAAGGCCTTAGATACACAATGGCAGGGATTTCCTGTTTTTCACTATTGTCTACTAAAAATGTATGATCGGAAGAGTTCCATCCAAAAGCTTTTTTCTCCACACATCCTACCTAAGTATGGCTACTACATCGGTGTCTGTGGAATTCAGTCTTGGGCACCTCCTGGGGATCTGTTTGGAAGGTATTGCTGGAATTTTAGAAAATGTTAATATTTTAATTTTTATGTAAGATTGTTAATTTATAATAGAAAGCTGGACTCTGTCTTCACTTGTTCGTTTGCTCCTGAGTACAAAAAATAAATCAAAATCTATGTCCCTTGCTCCCATTCTTATACTTAGGCCGCGCTCACATCAGCAGTATTTTGCTGCAAAACCGGATCCGTCACAAATGCGTTTCAGTTCCATTCATTTCCAATGGATTTGCGGTAAGAGGCGGTCACATGCGGTTGCGTGCATCATACACAACCGCATGTAACCGCATCTTACCGCGAGTCCATTGGAAATGAACGGAACTGAAACACATTTGTAACAAATCCGGTTTTGCGGCAAAATACTGCTGATGTGAGCGTTGCCTTACCCTCTGGCGTTTTCATCCTTTCTCAGCGCCGCTCCAGTCCCATGGCACCATCTTGTGCCCATAACGTCTGACTGGCTGGAAGTCAGAAGCAAACCCAAGGTTCAGTGTTCGAACCTGATCTCTGTTTTTTGGGGAACAGTCTGTGTTCGGTATGTAGTGGGTGCAAACAATGCTGTGCTTTTGCATGCTCGGTGCGAGACGCTTGTAGTGTTTGAACAGCTAGCACTGGGGCTAACAGCATGATCAGATGTAGTGTGCACAAAAAAGACCCGTCCCCGGAAGTAATCGGTTTATGGCTGTCTGCATGTGGTCTTAGGCCCGAACTGCCCAATTAGTGACTTCCATTGGGGTTCAGGTCAAGTCCTGGTCCCAAACTTTATGAAAAGTCTGACTGCACCCACCAAATCTCTAGTTATGTCTCAAGTGCTCAATGCTACTCTGAGGGCCAGAAAAAGGCTCTCATAGACTTACATTGAGTTGTGACCTCTGACGCGCTCCATGAAACACTAGAACTGTCGGCAGGCCACAAATCGTCGGAGACCAGCTGGTGCTGGAAAAATGAAGACTGCAGCAGGGAACGAAGATTTAAAGCACCACTCCAACTCTGAAACCCCCCAAAAATAAACAAACAGTGGAGTGCTGCTGTAATGAATAGGTCTCTGGTTATGATTTACTTTTAGTGAAAAAGATATATAAGTCTGTTAAACCGGTCTGAGTGTTTTCTGCAGTTGGATGCCTCTAGAGTCAGACCATATGTAAAAAAAAAAATGGTGAAAACCTACAAATATACAACGCATAGTGTAAAATCCAATTGTAAAGGGTGATATGTGCAGCGAAAAGCTGCGGCAAATCTCCCACCACTAACCATGCCTTGGACCTGTCCCATAGACACCAGGCTGGTAGGACCGTATCGCACATCGAGCACCATCTATTGATAATGTCTCATGCCTATGACCTAAGAGAATATCGTAATGCTTTATTTTTGCCCGTGCAATATCACAAGGCTTTTGTAATCCCTCATACTGGGCTTTGATTACTGAAATGTTGGCCGCTGAAGGTTAATATGTAGGCTGCTGGATCTGCATTCCCAACCATCTATCACAAAGGCATCTTTGTGTGATCCTGAATGCAATGGTAATTGGTTCCCTAATTAAATTTCAGTTTTACATTGTTTTCGCTGTGCGCCTTACTATACGATAAATGCAGTGTACAGATCTTACATTTGTAGTCCTGCCAATATTAATGCTTTTGTTTCAGTACACTACTATAGCCAAAATAACACCTTAAAAAAATGAATGTTTCAATTACAGCTGAACAGAAAGCTTTGCACGGACCCGGTCCGTATTTTGTGGCAGCCAGACATGGGCAGTGTGCACTTCCTCAGTTGCCTGCATCCTGGGTGCCTCTTGGGTTCCTTAGGCCCCTGCGGCATCATGTTGTTGTGGGTGCGGTGCCTATCATGACTTCAGTTGACATCTAGTGATTTCTCCAGTGCTTAAGATTTAATTCATGAGGAATTTAAGAGTTTACTAAATCAGACCTAGCGACAAGTGCTCTTTAAAGGGGGTGGCTTAAGACTCAACACCCCCCCCACAATAAACAAAGCATGGTCGCTTTTTTGTTTCATCACCGTTAAAAACGTATTTGGTCTTGTAGCTTTGCTCCATTCCCTGAAATGGAGCTGGATAGCGATACCAGACACAACTCCTAATCAGGGGTGCCTATGTTGCTGAAAGATAATGTCCAGGGTTAGGCTGGTTTCAGACGTCCATGTTTTAGGTACGTGTGACATCAGTTTTTAACACGGGTGGCACATGTACCCATGTTATTCTATGATGTGCCTCACACGTCCGTGTTTGCACACGAACCGTGTGACTTTTCATGACCCCGCACGCACACACGTAGGCATCTCCGGCAGCACGGATGTCACACGGATCGCACACTGATGTGATCTGTGTGACATCAGTGCAAAACATACCGGAGAAAATATGGGTCTTTTTAATAACATTTTTTTCTATATTTACCTCTCTCCAGCGATGCTGCCTCCCGCTCCTTATCGCCGCTCATTATACTCACTGAATATTCTGTGCCCTGAGGAGCTGGAAGTGGGGACAGCGCTGAAGCGGTAGCTGTAGCGCCAGGGGTCATCAGGATGTCATCAGAGTTCATTGGAGACTCCGATGACCTCCTGGATGTCACTGTGCTTTGTGAATACTCACCTGTCCCCGCAGTGCTGTCCTTGGCGGTGCTGTACCTGCGATGCTCTGGCTTCCTGAGCGCGGTGAATAATCGATGCATATAATGAGTGGCGGTCAGGAGCGGGAGGCAGCAGAGCCCAAGACAGCAGGTAAATATCGAAAATCTTTTTATTTCACAGACCTGCTTTTTCTCCGGTACCTGTCACACGCATGCAAACACGGATGACCACATGAGACACACATGAGACACACATGAGACACACATGAGACACACATGAGACACACATGAGACACACATGAGACACACATGAGACACACACACATGAGACACACACACATGAGACACACACACATGAGACACACACACATGAGACACACACACATGAGACACACACACATGAGAGACACACACACATGAGAGACACACACACATGAGAGACACACACACATGAGAGACACACACACATGAGAGACACACACACATGAGAGACACACACACATGAGAGACACACACACATGAGACACACACACATGAGACACACACACATGAGACACACACACATGAGACACACACACATGAGACACACATGAGACACACACACATGAGACACACACACATGAGACACACACACATGAGACACACACACATGAGACACACACACATGAGACACACACACATGAGACACACACACATGAGACACACACACATGAGACACACACACATGAGACACACACACATGAGACACACACACATGAGACACACACACATGAGACACACACACATGAGACACACACACATGAGACACACACACATGAGACACACACACATGAGACACACACACATGAGACACACACACATGAGACACACACACATGAGACACACACACATGAGACACACACACATGAGACACACACACATGAGACACACACACATGAGACACACACACATGAGACACACACACATGAGACACACACACATGAGACACACACACATGAGACACACACACATGAGACACACACACATGAGACACACACACATGAGACACACACACATGAGACACACACACATGAGACACACACACATGAGACACACACACATGAGACACACACACATGAGACACACACACATGAGACACACACACATGAGACACACACACATGAGACACACACACATGAGACACACACACATGAGACACACACACATGAGACACACACACATGAGACACACACACATGAGACACACACACATGAGACACACACACATGAGACACACACACATGAGACACACACACATGAGACACACACACATGAGACACACACACATGAGACACACACACATGAGACACACACACATGAGACACACACACATGAGACACACACACATGAGACACACACACATGAGACACACACACATGAGACACACACACATGAGACACACACACATGAGACACACACACATGAGACACACACACATGAGACACACACACATGAGACACACACACATGAGACACACACACATGAGACACACACACATGAGACACACACACATGAGACACACACACATGAGACACACACACATGAGACACACACACATGAGACACACACACATGAGACACACACACATGAGACACACACACATGAGACACACACACATGAGACACACACACATGAGACACACACACATGAGACACACACACATGAGACACACACACATGAGACACACACACATGAGACACACACACATGAGACACACACACATGAGACACACACACATGAGACACACACACATGAGACACACACACATGAGACACACACACATGAGACACACACACATGAGACACACACACATGAGACACACACACATGAGACACACACACATGAGACACACACACATGAGACACACACACATGAGACACACACACATGAGACACACACACATGAGACACACACACATGAGACACACACACATGAGACACACACACATGAGACACACACACATGAGACACACACACATGAGACACACACACATGAGACACACACACATGAGACACACACACATGAGACACACACACATGAGACACACACACATGAGACACACACACATGAGACACACACACATGAGACACACACACATGAGACACACACACATGAGACACACACACATGAGACACACACACATGAGACACACACACATGAGACACACACACATGAGACACACACACATGAGACACACACACATGAGACACACACACATGAGACACACACACATGAGACACACACACATGAGACACACACACACGAGACACACACACACGAGACACACACACACGAGACACACACACACGAGACACACACACACGAGACACACACACACGAGACACACACACACGAGACACACACACACGAGACACACACACACGAGACACACACACACGAGACACACACACACGAGACACACACACACGAGACACACACACACGAGACACACACACACGAGACACACACACACGAGACACACACACACGAGACACACACACACGAGACACACACACACGAGACACACACACACGAGACACACACACACGAGACACACACACACGAGACACACACACACGAGACACACACACACGAGACACACACACACGAGACACACACACACGAGACACACATATGACCATAACCATGCGTGTGACTGGTACCTGATTAAACATGGACGTCTGAAACCAGCCTTAGAAATCAGCCATGTCTTTCTAAGAATCCGCTGGAATCACAGCTTTTTTTTCGTTAAGGCTGGTTAGGAAATTGGAGTATAAATACAAAACTAGGATTAATATTATTTGTGCATTATAAGATTACTGGTAAAGGTGTGTTTTTATTATGCCTGTAATCGCATCAATTATTAAGTGAGCATATCTATCAAGCACTACTTAGGGAATTGCAGAAATAACTTTTCCTAAATAGGACCTTTCATTTTTAATATGAACTCCGCACCTCCTCCAAATACTGCTACTCCAGTGATTATGAGTGTTACTTTCATTTTCTTTCTGTGCCCTTCCATTCCATTATGCCCACGAATAATGACACAGATGTTCCCACCACAGAACCTCTTTGCGCGTTTCGCTTTTTCTCCTTGGAAGCTGACCAATAAAAACACTGCCTTGCCCAAAATTAGAGGAGGTACTGAGCTTAAAAAAACACACAAGATTGATCCTCTTAAAAGGGAATCTGTCACCAGATTTTTGCTACCCCATCTGAGAGCAGTATAATGTAGGTGCAGAGATCCTGATTCCAGCAATGTGTCACTTATTGGACTGCTTGACCTGTTTTTTTTTTTTTTTTTTCTGCTGCAGGTCTAACAATTTCTTGAATGTGGCGCTCTAAAACCCCACCCACACCCCTGATTGGTCGCTTTCTGCCCATACACAATGTATACCGAAAACTGGAAAAGTGGGCGGGGTTATACGGAGCTCATGAATATGCTGGACTACCTGGCAGCACATCAAGTAGTCCTCTATCTACTGCTGATCAGTGATTTTATCAAAACTACACTAAGCAGCCCAGTAAGTGACACTGCTGGAATCAGGATCTCTGCCCCCTATGTTATGTTGCAAAAACCTGGTGACAGATTCCCTTTTAAATGTATTAGACCTCTGTAAGGAGTGTGTGTGGTCTGGTGTCTTGGATTGCTCTACCTTTCTTCCCAATGATGGAGAATGATTCTGATAATGAATATTCTCTTGTATGACATGTTTCTTCTCGTCCTCGGTTTAGCATATATGCCAGTCAATGTGTCTGTTACCGTTATTTTCCCCTCTGACACAGAACCATTGCCTACAGAATAAGACACTTCTGTGTTTGTCGCACTGATGGACCCGGGGCCATAGATTTCTTTTAGTTTATTAGGTTTGCTGGCTCCCGGTGCTCAGTATCAGAGCTTGAATCATCTCGGACAGCTGTTTAGGGCCCAGTATTGGGAAAACTGATGTGAGCGGTCTAACATTGCCATAGTAAGGCACATTTCAACAGAGAACAAAAAGGTAATGAATTTCTCCAATAAATTAGGAGCATGAATGGAGGTCAGTGGTGATCTGCTTTTATCTACCTCGTGTCCGGACACTGTGTTACTGACAAGTGGAAGGAGAAATCAAAGCTGGCACTTCTGAGATACGTTTTGTCTCCGGCAGCGCAGTGAGAATAGCGGGCTGCTGCTGGTTCATCTTCTCCTTCCAATGGCCGCAATGGCTAGAAATCCGTCTTGCTCAGCTGCTTGGGCGTGCTCCTGGCAGTATGGTATAAATGGTCCTACGTGCCTAGTTAATTATTAGCAATCCGTCTGGCTTTCTTTAGTCTTGATGTTCAGGCGTTTTGTTTACAGCACCTACAACATTAATCTTCCAGAGGCACAACCTGAATATAAATGTACGTAGGCGACCTTTCCTAGGCATCCAATGTAAATGCCAAGAAAAGTGGACAGTCAAGTTAATTAAATGTCCCTTGAGGAGGAGTGCATTAATAACCCTCTCCTAGGCACGGCTGTAATGGAGGAGATTCCTCAGGGCACAGAGGTTCTTTTTGTTTCAGTGGTTTCTATTCAGTAGGTGCCGTCATCCTGGTTATTAACCCTGCAGTGCTTACTTTTTTCCCCCTGTCCTGTATTTGGGGGATGTCGCCTTTTTCTACACCTATTTTACATTCTACATCTCAATAGCATTAATTTAATTGCTAAAATATGGCTTATTGATGTGTGCTGAGCATAAAAGCATCTAGTAACCCGCGGATTATCTGTCATGGATTGTTTTATGTGAAGTAAAGCTGTTACACCCGGTATATGTCTTATATCTCAGCTAGGTGGCTGGTAACGCTCATGCAATGCTAATGTAATGAGCGTCCTTGCATAGGAAAGAGTGATGAGCGGGCACTTCTGTTCTCGGGTACTCGCAACGAGCAGTCGGACGCTCTCAACTCCGTGTACCGAGTATAATGGAAGGCAATGGGGAACTCGAGCATGTTCCTGAAGATCTTCCGGTAAAATGCTTGAGTCCCCCCCCATTGACTTCCATTCTAGTCGGTACACAAGTTGAGCACGTCTGCTACATGTTTGTGTCCCTCTTTTTATGTATCCTCATCCATCTCCATCTTAATGAAGATTACAATTTAATCAACTATGTTATATACAATCCTTTTTTGACGTGTATATTAGGTTTCCCTTCCTTCCTTTGTTCATCTTATGTTGCATCTGAATCGTCTTGTTTATACATTAGACCAACAGACATGCTTAATTTATACTTTTCTATCTATATCCACCACATACATAACCTGTATAATCTATCTATCTATATACAGCTCTGGCAAAAATTTAGAGACCACTGAGTTTTCTCTTTATAGGTATATTTTTGAGTAAAATCTAAATTGTTTTTTTATTCTATAAACTACTGACAACATGTCTCCAAATTTCTACTCAAAAAATGTTGTATTTATTTCTCTAGTCCCTTCCACGACAGCATAGGAGGTTGTCTCTCCACGCCCTAATTGGGACAGGAAGTTCAAGAGGTTTAAAAGGACCCTCCCACAGCCAGTGTCTTTCCTGTCCCCATGGGGCATGGAGAGGTTTTGTTTTTCTCCTATGCTGTGGTGGCCGGCGACCTGCAGTATATTTTTTTTTTTTCCCCCTATTACCTTCAGCCGGACAGCATCGGTCGGGCCTTCGCCGCTCCTCCCTTGCTGTTCCCTCACGCTGTGGGGGACTGCTGCTCCAGCCTTCCGGATCCTCCTGAGGGGTGATGCAGGCTGTTGAGCTCCCCGGCCGGTGTCCTCCCTGAGCCGCCGGCCGCTTCCCGCATGCACGCTGTCGGAGCGATCCGGAAGTGCTCCCGAAGGCGGGACTTCCGGTCTTGCGGACTTCCGGTCGAGCGCTTCCGGTTTGCGGAGGCAGCGTGGAGGCACGCCGACAGTGACTCGGCCTGCCCAGGACCGGATGCGGGAGGCGGGGAAAACGTGCACCGTCACTGGGGTGGCAGGCCCTTTTCCATAAGGGCTGCCACGAAGACATCAGATCATGGTAAGACCGTGCTCCCTGTCATGTCTTCCGCTGCAGCTGCCTCTGCAGAACCCAGTGTGCCCCCTGCTACTGTGAGTATGGAGGGGAATGGTCCCTCGGATATAGGTCTCATCAGTTGATTATGGCTCTCTGCTCTGTGTTTCTAGGAGGACAAGACCACCAAGAAAACTGACAGAAATGAGAAATCAGAGAAGCCTGAGAAGTCAGAAAAAACTGACAAGTCCGATAAGCCTGATAGACCTGACAGAGTGGACAAAATTAAAAAATGTCCCATCTGTATAAAGAAGCTCCCTGCAGTATGGGATAAAAAGCTTTGCCAGCAATGTACGGACCAGATTATTAGGGCCGAACAACCATCTCTGATAGATGAGTTGCGGTCCATGATGAAACAGGAGATTAGGGCCTCACTGGCTTCTCTCCCTGTTCCTGGCCCTGTTCCTGGCCCTGTTCCTGGCCCTGCTCCTGGCCCTGTTCCTGGCCCTGCTCCTGGCCCTGCTACTGGACCCTCTCCTCCAAAAAAGAGGAGACTCCAGTCGACCCCTTCTGATCAGGAGGACGCTGATTCCACCTCTGAGGGTCCTGATGACGGAATTCCATCTGGGGGGTCTGACCAGTCCTTTCTCTTTCACTCAGAAGAGTTGGGGGATCTTATTGAGGCAGTTCGGAGCACGATGGGTTTAGAGGAAGTGCAGTCTCTTCCTTCAATCCAGGACGAAATGTTTGCTGGCCTGAAGTCAGTCAAACGATTGGGATTCCCAGTTCATGCCAATATATTGGATATTGTCTCTCAGGAATGGGAATGTCCTGAGAGGCGGGTACGGAGTGACCTTAGACGCCGGTTTCCTCTGGAACCTTCGGGACTACATTGGGAGATCCCAAGGGTGGACGTTCAGGTGGCTAGGGTAGCTAAGCAAACGGCTCTTCCTTTTGAGGATACTTCCCAACTGAAGGATCAACTGGATAGGAAGGTAGAGGGCTTGATGAAGCGGTCCTGGGAGGCATCGTCTTCCTCTATTCAAGCCAACATTGCCTCCACCTGCGTATCCAGGTCCCTAATTAGGTGGTTAGACCAGTTGGAGGCTCATATTTCACAAGGGACCCCTAGGGAGGAATTACTAGAATCCCTTCCCTTGCTTAGGAAGGCTACCTGTTTTCTGGCAGATACCTCGGTGGAATCTGTCCGCCTGGCAGCCAGGACCTCGGTGCTTTCTAACTCTGCCCGACGTGCCCTCTGGCTTAAGGCCTGGAGTGGAGACTCCACCTCTAAAATGAGGCTTTGTTCCCTTCCGTTTAAAGGGGATTTAGTGTTTGGGCCTGCCCTGGATGATATCCTGGACAAGGCGACTGATCGTAAGGCCTTACCCGATCCTAGACCTAACAGGAAGCGGTCCTTTCGTCCCTCGATGCCTCAGGCCTCCCAGCCCAGAGGGAAAGGGAAGGCAGGTAGGTGGAGCTATCCCAAAGGTAGAGGGAGAAACATCCTCATCCCTCCACATCAGCAACGTCCTCAGCAGGACAAACAGTGACTCGGCCCGGGTGGGGGGAAGACTCTCAGCGTTTCTTACCCAGTGGCAGTCCTTAACCTCTTGCCAATGGGTTCTGAAGATCATCTCGGACGGTCTTCTCATAGAATTCCTTTCCCCCCCTCTTCCGGGTCTCCGAGTCACTGCGCTGGCGTCACCGGGTTCACAGACTCTGTTGTACACAAAGATTATAGAGCTAGTACACTCGGGGGTCGTTTCCCCAGTCCCGAGTCAGGAAGAAGGGGTAGGACACTACTCCCGTCTCTTCCTGGTCAAGAAGCCATCCGGCGACGTCCGTATAATTATCAATTTAAAAAGTCTAAACCGTCAGGTCAGGTACCGGCGGTTCAAGATGGAGTCAGTGAAATCAGCTATTCCCCTGATAGGTCTACACCATCAGATGGCCTCTATCGATCTGAAAGATGCCTACTTCCATGTACCCGTCCATCCGGGACACAGACAATACCTCAGGTTTGCGGTACTTCACGGGGAGGAAGTACTTAATTTCCAATTCAATGTACTTCCCTTCGGGATCTCCTCAGCTCCAAGAATCTTTTCCAAGATCATGGCAGAGGTGGTCGCCTTCATACGATTGCAGGGTATCTGTCTAGTTCCGTATCTGGACGACTTTCTTCTCATGGCTCCGTCTGCTCCAACCCTCCGGAACCATGTGGAGAGGTCTTTGGGAATCCTTCGGTCTCTGGGATGGATTCCCAATCTCAAAAAATCACAGTTAACCCCCTCCTCCACTCGGCAGTTTCTCGGAGTGCTGCTGGACTCCGACAGACAGGCATCCTTTCTCCCAGAGGGCCACAGGATAGCTCTGTTATCCAAAATATCAAAACTCCGCAGGCAGGCTCGCCCGACGCTTCGAGCGGCTATGTCGGCCCTGGGTTCCATGTCATCCTGCATTCCCTCGGTCAGGTGGGCTCAGGCCCATTCTCGGTGTCTCCAGGATCATATCCTGGCACATTGGGACAGACTCCCGTCATCCCTAAACAGAAGGTTTCGCCTCTCGGGGTCCGTCTCCTCATCCCTTCTCTGGTGGCTGAGTCCCGCCAACCTGCAGGTGGGGGTTGCCTGGACTCAGAGTCCCCTGGTTACACTGACCACAGATGCCAGCCTACGAGGATGGGGGGCAATGGTGGCAAATTCCCCATTTCAAGGGGTCTGGAGTCCTTACGTCAGTTCCCAATCCTCCAACTACCGGGAGCTCAGGGCAGTCAGGGAAGCCCTCCTTGCGGCTCAGGACCTCGTCCGGGACTCTCACGTCCTGGTATATTCAGACAATGTCACTACGGTGGCACATCTCCGCCATCAGGGCAGTACACGCTCGGGCGCCCTGAAATCAGTGTCCTCCCGAATCTTTCAATGGGCAGAACAATCTCTGCTCTCCCTTTCTGCGGTCCATCTGAAGGGCTCCCTCAATCTTCAGGCGGATTTCCTGAGTCGTCGGGATGTTCATCCGGGGGAATGGAGCCTGGATCAGGCGGTGTTCTGCTCTCTAGTGGCGAGGTGGGGTACACCAGAGGTGGACCTCTTTGCCTCGGCAGGGAATCGCAAGGTCGCAACATATTTCTCCCTGAACCCAAGGGACGAGGCGTTAGGGGTAGACGCTTTCTGCCACAGTTGGTCCTTTCGCCTCGCTTACGCGTTCCCCCCTCTTCCTCTTCTCGCACGGGCCCTGAGGAAGATCAGAGACGAGGGGGTCCCAACTATACTGGTGGCCCCTCTGTGGCCCCGGAGGAGTTGGTACAGCCTGGTCCTGACGCTAGGAATCGACGGCCCAATCCTCTTAGGTTCGGACCCAAGCTTACTGTCGCAGGGTCCGATTTTCCATCCGGCTCCTCAGAAACTCAACCTGGCTGCCTGGCTTCTGAGGCCCGGGCACTGAAGGCCCAAGGGCTTTCTGACAAAGTTGTGGCTACGCTGCAGAAGAACCGTAAACCTGTGACTAATAGTATATACAACAAAATCTGGAAGAGATTTTCCTCCTGGTGTGGTTCTCGGCCTCCTGACCCTCTTCGGCCTAATATTGCGCAGATTCTGGACTTTCTCCAAAGTGGTTTAGACTTGGGTCTTAGGCCTAGCACCCTGAAAGTTCAGGTGTCAGCACTCAGTGCGGTCTTTGACACGGCTCTGGCAGATCATCGTTGGATCCGTCGGTTCTTTGTGTCCGCTAGTAGACTCTGTCCACGTCAGAGGGTCCTGACGCCCCGCTGGGATCTCAATGTGGTCCTTACTGGACTATCTCGGTCTCCGTTTGAACCTCTGTGCTCTTGTAACATTCGTTCCCTTTCTCACAAGACTGCTTTTCTTGTGGCTATTACATCTGCTCGCAGAGTCGGCGAACTTCAGGCTTTGTCCGTTAGGGAACCTTACCTGACCATCAGAGATGACAGCATTGTTTTTCAGCTGGACCCTTCCTTCCTTCCCAAGGTGGTTTCGGATTTTCACCGTTCGCAGTCCATCGTCCTGCCTTCCTTCTGTCAGAATCCTCGGACTCCGGGTGAGGAAGTGTTTCATTCTTTAGATGTCCGTCGGATAGTGTTGCACTACCTAGAGGTTACTGCTTCTTGGCGCCTTGATTCTAACCTGTTCATCCAGCCCTTTGGCCGCAATAAGGGCAAGAAGGTGGCTAAGAGTACAGTCGCCAACTGGATTGTGCGAGCAATTAGAGATGCCTACCTCGCTCAGCATCTCTCTCCGCCTACTGGATTCACGGCGCACTCCACCAGGGCTACCTCTGCCTCCTGGGCCGAACGGGCAGGGGCCTCCCCTGAGCAGATCTGCAAGGCGGCTACGTGGTCTTCGCTCCATACTTTCACGAAGCATTATCGTCTGGATCTGGATTCCAACAGGGATTTGGCCTTTGGCAGGAAAGTCCTGCAGGCTGTGGTCCCCCCCTAGGTATCAATTCTTTGGTATTCCTCCTATGCTGTCGTGGAAGGGACTAGAGAAATAAGAATTATTCTTACCGATAATTCGGTTTCTAGGACCTTCCACGACAGCAGGTAATTCCCTCCCCTATGTATTCATGTATTCCTGAATGTGTAGTACTTCTCATATGCTATGGTTTCTTTGTAAGACACTGGCTGTGGGAGGTGGGAGGGTCCTTTTTAAACCTCTTGAACTTCCTGTCCCAATTAGGGCGTGGAGAGACAACCTCCTATGCTGTCGTGGAAGGTCCTAGAAACCGAATTATCGGTAAGAATCTTATTTTCTGAAAATGAGAAATGGTCAAAATAAGACTGCTTTCACACTACGTTTTTTTAACATGCGTCATGAACGTTTTTTTGCTGTAAAAGTGGATCCTGTTTTTACAAAGAAAAACGCATGCAAACGCATGTCTTATTTTGCAGGATCCTGTCACTTGAAGTTTATGGTCGGGCATTGGAGTCATGTGATCGGGAGTGAGGGGAACTGAACGTGATAGACTGGGAGCCGGCAACTGACAGCTGCGGACGCTGGTAACCAAGGTAAACATCGGGTAACTAAGCGAAGTGCTTTGCTTGGATACCCGATATTTACCTTGGTTACGAGCGTCCGCAGCTGCTAGAAGCCGGGCTGCCTGCTACCTGCACACGTAACCAAGGTAAACATCGGGTAACTAAGCGAAGCACTTTGCTTGGTTACTTGATATTTACCTTGGTTACGAGCGTCCGCCGCTCTCAGGCGGGGGAAAGAGAGGGGGAATGAGAGGGGGTGACTGACTGACTGACCCCTCCAGGCTGGTTTTTGGGCATGCTCAGTAGAGCAAGCAGGATCCTGTCTATCAGCATGCCAGCGTTCACATGCGTTTGTGTGCAGTATAGTCAGGATCCAGTGAAAAACAGTATGTGGACGCAGCTCAAAAACGCTACAAGTAGCGTTTTTGAAAAAAGTTAAAACTGCAAGTCGCTGTATCCTCACTATAACGCACGCAAACGCAGTTAAACGCATGTTGACGGAAGTCCATTGCAAATGCATTGAAATGAAAACGCATTTGCACTGGATCCGTTTTTGCGATAAAAAACGTTCAAGACGCATGTTAAAAAAACGTAGTCTGAAAGCAGCCTAACAATGCATTGCTTTCGGACTCAAATAATGCAAAGCAAACAAGTTCATAATCATTTAGAAACAACAATACTAATGTTTTAACTCAGGAAAAGTTCAGAAATCAATATTTTGTGGAATGATTTTTAATCACAGTTTTCATGCGTCTTGGCTGCTTTCCACCAGTCTTTCACACTGCTTTTGGGTGACTTTATGCCACTCCTGGTGCAAAAATGTAAATAGTTCTTTGATGGCTTGTGACTATCCATCTTCCTCTTTGATTACATTTTAGAGGTTTTCAATGGGGTTCAGGTCTGGAGATTGGGCTGGCCATGACAGGGTTTTGATGTGGTGTTTCTTCATCCACACATTGATTGACCTAGCTGTGTGGCATGGCGCATTGTCCTGCTGGAAAAAACAAGTTGGGGAACATTGCTTGAGCAGAAGGAAGCAACTGTTTTTCCAGGATAACCTTGTATGCGGCTTGATTCATACGTCTTTCTCAAAGTTTAATCTGCCCAATTCCAGCCTTGCTGAAGCAACCCCAGATCATCACCGATCCTTCACCAAATTTCACAGTGGGTGCAAGACACCGGGGCTTGTACGCCTCTCCAGGTCTCCATCTAACCATTAAACACCAGGTGTTGAGCAAAAGCTGAAAAGTAGACTCATCAGAGAAGATTACCTTACTCCAGTCCTCTATGGTCAAATCCTTATGGTCTTTGGCAAACTTCAGCCTGGCTCTCCTTTGCTTCTCATTTGATGAAAGTCTTCTTTTTTTCTAGCTTTTCATGACTTGAGCCCTGCCTCTAGGAGCCTGTCACCAACTGTTCTTGCCGTGCACTTCACCCTAGCTGCCATTTGCCATTCCTTTTGTAGGTCACTTGATGTCATCCTGCAGTTGCTGAGTGACATCTGAATAAGATGACGGTCATCCTAGTCAGTGGAGAGTCACTTTCGCCCTTGGCCGGTCTGTAGCTTTGTTGCCCCCAATGTCTACTGCTTGACCATGTTGTAATGGATTGCAGTCTTAGAAATTTTAAGGATGGAGGCAACATGAGGCTCACTGTATTCCTCTGCTAGTAAAGCCAGAATTCAGCCCTTCTTTTCCTCAGTCAAGACTTTGTTTTCCACTCCTTTTGGCATTGTTAGCTGATTTTTTTTCATTCCTATTGCTTTTGGGATATTACTAGCACTTGTTTTGCCATCTTGCAAGATGCTATGGTAGCCATGCTGTTTCAGTATGCCTTTAATTTTGAATAAATCCCCAACAGTGTCACCAGCAAAGTACCCCCACACCATCACACCTCCTCCTCCTTGCTTCACGGTGGGAACCAGGCATGTAGAGTCCATCCGTTCACCTTTTCTGCATTGCACAAAGACTGTGGTTGGATCCAAAGATCTCAAATTTGGACTCCTCAGACCAAAGCACAGATTTCCACTGGTCTAATGTCTATTCCTTGTGTTCTTTAGCCCAAACACGTCTCTTCTGCTTGTTGCCTGTCCTTAGCAGTGGTTTCCTAGCAGCTATTTTACCATGAAGGCCTGCTGCACAAAGTCTCCTCTTAACAGTTGTTCTAGAGATGTGTCTGCTGCTAGAACTCTGTGTGGCATTGACCTGGTTTCTAATCTGAGCTGCTGTTAACCTGCAATTTCTGAGGCTGGTGACTCTGATAATCTTATCCTCCTCAGCAGAGGTGACTCTTGGTCTTCCTTTCCTGGGGCGGTCCTCATGTGAGACAGTTTCTTTGTAGCGTTTGATGGTTTTTGCCACTGCACTTGGGTACACTTACAAAGTTTTCCCAATTCGTCGGACTGACTGACCTTCATTTCTTAAAGTAATGATGGCCACTCGTT
This sequence comes from Anomaloglossus baeobatrachus, assembly GCF_048569485.1. NCBI lineage: Eukaryota > Metazoa > Chordata > Amphibia > Anura > Aromobatidae > Anomaloglossus > Anomaloglossus baeobatrachus. Next base: position 394,968,153 of record NC_134356.1, read on the forward strand.
TTTTCTTTACTTAGCTTCTTTTTTCTTGCCATAATACAAATTCTAACAGTCTATTCAGTAGGACTATCAGCTGTGTATCCACCAGACGTCTGCACAACACAACTGATGGTCCCAACCCCATTTATAAGACAAGAAATCCCACTTATTAAACCTGACAGGGCACACCTGTGAAGTGAAAACCATTTCCGGTGACTACCTCTTGAAGCTCATCAAGAGAATGCCAAGAATGTGCAAAGCAGTAATCAAAGCAAAAGGTGGCTACTTTAAAGAACCTAGAATATAAGAGGGATTTTCAGTTGTTTCACACTTTTTTGTTAAGTATTTCATTCCACATGTGTTAATGCATAGTTTTGATTCCTTCACTGTGAATCTACAATTTTCAGAGTCATGAAAATAAAGAAAACCTTTTGAACGAGAAGGTGTGACCAAACTTTTGGTCTGCACTATATATATATGTATGTATGTATGTATGTATGTGTATATATGTATGTATGTGTATAAATGTATATGTATATATATATATATATATATATATATATATATATATATATATATATATAATATTTATAAATATTTTATTGTGTATGCCCACACACAATCTGTTTTCTAGTCGTTATTATTTTGTATTTATTGGTTTCACACCACGTTCCTGTTATGTTAAGTTCACATGTACGGTAGTTATTTTCCTTCTTGCATATATTCTGAAACGGCAAAAACAGAAATATTATTATTATTTATTATTATAGCGCCATTTATTCCATGGCGCCTTACAAGTGAAAGAGGGTATACGTACAACAATTATTAACAGTACAAAACAGACTGGTATAGGAGGAGAGAGGACCCTGCCCGCGAGGGCTCAGTCTACAGGGAATGGGTGAGGGTACAATAGGTGAGGACCGAACTGGTTGCGCAGTGGTGTTCTGGACTGAGGGGTATTGTAGGTTGTAGGCTTGTTGGAAGAGATGGGTCTTGGGGTTCCTCTTGAAACTTTCCACGGTAGGGGAGAGTCTGATATGCTGCGGTAGAGCGTTCCAGAGTATGGGGGAGGCACGGGAGAAATCTTGTACGCGATTGTGGGAAGAGGATATAAGAGAGGAGTAGAGAAGGAGATCTTGTGATGATCTGAGGTTGCGTGCAGGTAGGTACCGGGAGACTGGGTCACAGATGTAAGGAGGAGACAGGTTGTGGATGGATTTGTATTTCATAGTTAATGTTTTGAACTGGAGTCGTTGGGCGATGGGAAGCCAGTGAAGGGATTGGCAGAGTGGCGAGGCTGGGGAATAGCGACGGGAGAGGTGGATTAAGCGGGCCACAGAGTTTAGGATAGATTGGAGGGGTGCAAGAGTGTTGGAATGGAGGCCAGAGAGCAGGAGGTTGCAGTAGTCGAGGTGGGAGATGATGAGGGCATGCACTGTTTTTGCTGATTCTTGGTTAAGGAAAGCACGGATCCGGGAGATATTTTTGAGTTGTAGTCTGCATGAGGTGAAGAGGGCTTGGATGTGTGGCTTGAAGGATAGAGCAGAGTCGAGGGTTACTCCAAGGCAATGAGCTTGTGAGACTGGGGAGAGTGAGCAACCATCAAGTTTGATGGAAAGGCTTGTTGGAGGAGAGGAGTGAGGAGGAGGAAAGGCAATGAACTCTGTTTTGTCCATGTTAAGCTTGAGGAATCCCACAGAGAAGGATGAAATAGCAGACAGACATTGTGGAATTTTGGTTAGTAGGGAGGTGATGTCAGGTCCAGAGAGGTAGATCTGTGTGTCATCGGCATAGAGATGATACTGAAAGCCGTGGGACTCTATGATCTGTCCCAGGCCGAAGGTGTAGATGGAGAACAGCAGGGGTCCAGGAACTGAGCCTTGGGGGACACCGACAGAAAGGGGGTGAGATGAGGAAGTGGTGCGAGAATGGGAGACGCTGAAAGTTCGGTCGGTTAGGTATGAGGAGATCCAAGATAGGGCCAAGTCTGTGATGCCCAGAGATGAGAGAATCTGTAGTAGGAGGGAGTGGTCTACTGTGTCGAAGGCAGAGGACAGGTCCAGGAGGAGGAGGACAGAGTAGTGTTGCTTGGCTTTGGCAGTCAGTAGGTCATTGGTGACTTTGGTTAGGGCAGTTTCAGTAAAGTGATGTAGTTAGAAGCCAGATTGTAGCTGGTCAAAGAGGGAGCAGGAGGAGAGGTATGAGGACAGTTCAAGATGGACATGCTGTTCTAGTAGTTTTGAGGCATAGGGGAGAAGGGATATGGGGTGATAGTTTGACACAGAGGAAGGGTCAAGGGAGGGCATTTTGTGGATGGGTGTAATGGAGGCATGTTTAAAGCAATAGAAATAGAATTCATCCCCTAGAATAGAGCCAAGAGCATAATTATGATATATATATATATATATATATATATATATATATGTATATGTATATGTATATATATGTATATATATATATATATATATATATATATATATATATATAAATTATACACACACACACACACACACACACACACACACACACACACACACACACACACACACACACCTTGAAGCTTATGGGAAGAATGTTGTGATAGAACTGTTAATAGTTGAGTTAATATTTGACTTTCTGGAGTTTTTTTATTTTTTGTAAGCACTGCTGCACGTGCCCAGAACACAAGATGAGCTCAGAGACCCATCTAGTAAAAAACCATTACAAATGGAGATTTTTGCTCTAGTGGGCGGTCCAATGTCACATCGACAACAAAATCACCACTGCAGTCAATCACTAAGCTCAGCAGCTTGTTACCCCCATCACAGCTGGGTCCAGTGATTGACTGCAGTGGTGTTGTTTGTTTGTCGATGTCACGTCACCGCTGCTACCAAAACTGTGGCTGGAGCTGGGGAGGATGAGTATCGGCTAGCTTTATTCTAAATGCCTGCAAGCATTTGGATCAGTCTCTGTGGAATGTGAAAAATCCCTTTAACTCAGCCTTCAGCATGGGCTCATGGGGGAAGGAGGGCACTTTTGGCACCCTAACGATTGACTGATGAGCCACAGCCCCCCAGTGTGCACCCTGTCACCTTAATACTTTAGTAGGCCTACTGCCTGCCACTGGTTTTGCAGGGCAGGCTCATTTAAGTAGGACACTCAGTCAAAGCCTACCAGTGGGGTGACAAAAGTTGGATCTGATACTGATAAAAGTAGGTTATCCGTATCATATGCCCTCCCCCCCCCCCCCAATAAATAAACCCAAAACATGAGGAGTTTCTGAGATTCCTTTTCATAAGCTAGTAAATATAAAAATATATTAAGCTCATTGTGTTTCCCTTTTTGTACAGATCCAGATTCAGAACAGGATGGGGCTGTTAAATCTGCACAAGAACGAGCCGACATTGTTGCCAAATATGACAAGGTGAGTGTGCTCTGCGTTACACTTACTATTTGGACTTAAAAAATCAGCCATTGTAGTCCACCTTCTTTTATGTACCAGTCATGTACTCTTTGCCCTGCAATTAATGCTATTTTGTTGGTGGGAACCAGAGCCTGAAAATGTTTTCACTGGTCAAATCGTACAGTGAAAGTTTTAGCTGTTTAAGCACCGTTATCGGAGCCATGTAACAAGCACATAATCGGCACAGATTCATCGTCTTTATATAGTACTGTACTTTATTCACTCCGAATGACTAAAAAGCAGCAAACCTGAGCATGTGTATTGTGCAGTCAGTCTGTTGGAGGCAGCATTAACTGCTGAGTAGAGCTTGTGTTGTGTCACTGCTGATCCTGTAACCACAGACCGTGCCGCCACAATACTGTTTGGCTGACTGCACAACATGCATGCTCAGGTTTGCTGCTTGCCAGCTTGATTGGAAAAATTTTAACCCTTATTAAAGGGAACCTGCCACCAGGTTTTTTTTCCCCCCATATAAAATAGGGCCACCACCAGTATTCCCCAGTGTATAAGGCAACCCAAGCCGAATTTCATAACATAAAAAAGACCTGTTATTATAATAGGGCGGTCTGGTCCGATGGGCATCTTTGGTATTGATCCAGCGCCTCCTCTCTTCTTGCTTCATGTAGATGGCACATCCTAGGTCTTTCACACAGTGTCTTCCATCGTGCTCCTGCACACGCGCACTTCTCTCTGCTGAGGGCAGAGCAAAGTACTGTAATGCGCATGCGTGGGGAAAGGCCGAAGAACACCCGCAGATGCGTACTACAATACTTTCTTCTGCCCTTGGTAGGGCACAGGGTAGTGCGCGTGTGCAGGAGCGCGATGGAAGACACTGTGATGATGTTAAACGCGTCATCCACACAAAGCAATTAGGAGACGCTGGATCAAGACCAACGACGTCCATTGGTCCGGACCGCCCCATCATAGATGAGTATAATAAAAGGTCTTTCTTTATTTTATACTGATTGGCTTGGGGATTAAAATACAGAATTCTCGAATGCTGTATATAAGGCAATACCGATGGTGGCCCTATTTTATATGGGGAAAAACCTGATGACAGGTTCCCTTTAAGGTGCTCACATGCTGTCAGTCATTGACTGCGAAATGCTCGTATGTAAATCAGTTAGTTTTATTTAAATCTTAAGAGAATTTTTTTTCCTATCCCTGCATCCTAAACAGAGATGCTTAATAATAAACACATTTATAAAGTGTTTTTCTACACTTTTTGGTGTTTTCTCAACTTTTAGCAGCACTGACTACAAGAGGGAAACTGTGAAGATCACTGTGCAGCGAGTGGCAAGAGCTCAGCATGAGCAGGGACGGTCTCTGGCCACATCCTAACAGGAGAGAATTTGTTATAACGCTGCATGCAAAATTCTTTCTCAATTTATAATGTACGCTTGTTGTGTGGCTTACTTGTTACCGTTAGCATTTTCTGTGATATTATTCACTTTGTTAATGCACAGCTACTCCAACCCATCTTGATGTGAACTGCACATAGTGCTAAAGCGAATGTGTGAATTATCCAAAAATGTTAATCTGCTGTATACATAAATGAAACCACTAATGGAGTCATCTGATTGAACTGAAAAAAATAAGGCTAAAGGGGGCTTTACTCGCTACGATATCGTTAATGATTTATCGTCTGGGTCATGTCGTTAGTGATGCACATCCGGCGTCATTAACGATATCGCAGCGGGTGACACTTCTGTGCGACCTAAAATGATCACAAAAGCGGCCCAAATCGTTTGACGCGGAGAGGTCGTTCTAAAACAAAAAATCGTTCTCTTCTAATTAACGATGTTGTTCCTCATTCGTGCGGAAGCACACATCGCTGTGAGTGACACCTCAGGAGTGAGGAACATCTCCTTACCTGCCTCCACCGGCAATGCGGAAGGAAGAGGTGGGCGGGATGTTACGTCCCGCTCATTTCCGCCCCTCCGCTTCTATTGGACGCCTGCCGTGTGACGTCGCTGTGACGCTGCACGACCCGCCCCCTTAGAAAGGAGGCGGATCGCCGGCCAGAGCGACGTCGCAGGACAGGTAAGTAGTGTGACAGGGGTAAGCGATGTTATGTGCGACGGGCAGCGATATGCTCGTGTCGCACAAACGATGGGGGCGGGTACGCACGCTAGCGATATCGGTACAGATATCGCAGCGTGTAAAGCCTGCTTAAGGCTGCTTATGCTTTAAAATGCCAAAATAAGCATTTCATACCTTCTAGAGCCCTGACTCTGCTACTTCCCACTCGACTTTTCATGGGACTGAGCGGTGAGGTGCGGCAGCGTACCACTGGTCTCAGCGGTGATGCCAAGTAGATGGGTAAGACCGCTGACCCCCTGGCTGTAGTCAGGTATGCTAGACCTGTTATCGCTGCATGAACACCAAGGAGGTATTTATTACCTTATCGGACGTTGGACCTTTTTCATGCCTTGCTGTATTTTCCCAAGCTAATTGGATAAACTAACATTGTTTGTAATATGAGCAATGATTTTACTATTTAGGTGCAAATTCTTTGCAGTTAACTATTCCCTGAAGTCTGGAATACAAAGTTCTGTTTTTGTTTTTAGTAAAAAGCATGAACCAATCTGGCGAAAGGAATTTTCCACCCCTAGGATATTGATGACCCATCCTTGGGACAGACTATCCATATTAAAAATGAATATCAGTCCCTCTAAGGTCAGGGACTAGCTCGTCCATTGAAGAATTTCCTATGACCTTCCCTTGGATGTTCTGGGGTTGCTTTTGCCGTATGCGTTGGCTTCTGAGCTGTACTCATCTGGAATCGCTGTCCTATCAGTTTGGCTAATCTAAGCAGCATGGCTGTATACGTTCGGCGTACCTCATGACAGATGTGATTTGCTTCAGATCACGAGCTCTTCCTTCTTCACACTCCCCATTATTATGGTACATGTTTATCTTGGTTTCATCTGCCTATACAATCTTGTTCCAGAGCTGTGCGGCTTTTATAGATTTTTCTTTTCCGCCAAAAGTCTAATCTATTCTTTCTGTTCGTGAGTGTTGCTAGCAGTGTGCAGCTTGGGATAAAACCTCTGGATTTCTATTCATGAAGGCGTCTTGTGATTGAAGACTTTCACAGTGATACACACACCTCCTTCAGACTGTCCCTGATCTTTATGTGACTTTGGTAATGAGTTTTTGTTTACTTGTCTTCTGTTCTCCTCCAAATCTTTTGCGTCTTCTGAGCACAACCGTAAATTCCATCTTCTTAAGAGTGTGTCAGATTGTTAATTTGGCCAATCCTAACATTTCTGCTTTTCTCTTGGATACATTAGTTTTCAGCTTAATTATGGCCTCCACCTGATGACATCTTATTGCACAGCACATTGAGAGTTCCTATGTATAGAGCAACCAAAGTGTACTTTAACGCCGGAAATGAAATCGGTTGTCTAATGTTTAACTCCTTCCCAACTTCCACTGTGCATGTACGGAGTAGCAGGCAATGATGAAGTAGGCTCACAAGAGCTGTAGGCTCTTAACAACTGGTATCAACTTTTCCCACCTTTTTAATGCCACCCATAATATGTACACTTCAATTGAAAAGCAAACTGGGTGGGAAAAAAACAAATAAAGAACTAAAATAATGTGGTTGCATAATATGCACACCACCCTTAATGTAATACTTTATTGATGAATCCCTTGAATTTATCAGGACATTCTGTCTCTTTGGGTAGCAATCTGCCAGTTTTAGATGTGAAAGTTTGATAATCTTTGCCTATTCTTCCTTGCAGTAGTGCTCCAAATCTGTCAGATTGTGAGGACATCCTCCTGAGAGAGCGCACATACCCTAACCCTTTAATGTACTGACCTGAAAAATAAGTGATCACTTCTCACAATGAACAGCATAAAACCGCATGACAAGACAGAAGGCACAAAGGCAGCAATTCAGTAATTGTCTTTCATTTGTCTCCTAGTAATCAAAATAAAAAGTGATTTGGAAAATCTTATTTAGCCCCCCCCCCCTTCCTTGCTCATAGGATATCAATAACAACTTCAACTCATCTTGCATAAATCAAGCCCCTACCCTGATCGGTCATCATTTGGAGAAATAAGTTTTCCACGGTTCTGATTTCTCAGGTGCAAGAAAAGTGACAGTACTGCCAAAAGCCAATACTGTAAAATGCATACTCACACGGGCAACCCTCTTTCACCACTTTATTAACCCCTAATAACAGCCCTCCAGGTCCGACGTAATCCACAAGATGTACCACGATGCTTCCAGCTCTGCTACACCTGGCACTCAGTGAGCGCCATAGACCATGACTGCTCACTGTGAGGGTCAGGATGCAAGTGAAGTGAGTGAGCCGCCGGGATCAGCGGTGACTTCACTCATGTACAGTGACAGGTGGAGGACTCCAGCGGTCACTGCACATCAGCTGACTGAAGTCACCACTGATCTTATAATCACCTTCTCCTGTGAGTCTCCGGACACTGCTCTCCTGCTTCCAGGCCGGCTCATGCATATGCAGTGCACAGCTGACCCGCAAACAGCAGAGCGCCGGAGGCAGCCGCGCGGGACAAAAGCATGTCCCAGAGACTTCAGCACCTAGGACAGCAGGAGCGGGGAGAACTTGAAATCCCGCAGGGAACAACCTGCGGCAATTCCGCACCAAATCCGTAACAATACGCAACATACTGCATGCGGATTTCGGTGCTGATTTTTTGCATTTTTTTTTTCCCGCAGGTGCAGAAATCTTTAAGAGCCTGTGGATTTTCTTAAGAAAATTCCATTTTCTAGTGCGCACAGGGCCTTAATGTCGACATGTATGTTATTCTAGCAAATGAGAGAAGTTACTTAAAGGGGTTCTGCAAGAGTTAATGATAGATGACCTATCCTTTGGCTAGAACTTGGCGATTCATGGTCGGAACCTAGCAATCCTCATACATAGCGGCTACTAAGCAATCTATGGTGCTTTTGTGCTTACATATGCGGCTTAGTTCTGTCCAGCTGCCAGTGCTAAGCTGTGAAGTTGTAGCCTGCCGTCTCACCAATCTTCTATTGAGAAAGATCGTGAAATCCGAAGTCCTGGACCTCTAGATAAAATTCTTGAGGAATATAGTTTCCTAAATGAGGGTCACTTTTCAGGCATAATTTGCAGTCCTGAGGTGCCACAACAGTAGAAATCCCATAAACTATTCCTGTCAATTTCAAGCTCCAAAAGCCGAATAGTGTTTCTTCTCTTCCAAGTGGACAAACTGCAGTTTAGGACCACATACTGGGTATTTCTGTGTTTGAGAGAAATTGTAAACCAAATTTTCTTCGGCGCTCCATTGGGAGACCCAGCCGATTGGGTGTATAGCACTGCCTCCGGAGGCCACACAAAGCAATTACACTAAAAAGTGTAAGGCCCCTCCCCTTCTGGCTATACACCCCCAGTGGGATCACTGGCTCACCAGTTTTCTGCTTTGTGCGAAGGAGGTCAGACATCCACGCATAGCTCCACTGTTTAGTCAGCAGTAGCTGCTGACTATATCGGATGGAAGAAAAGAGGGCCCATATGGGGCCCCCAGCATGCTCCCTTCTTACCCCACTTGTGGTTTGTAAGGTTGAGGTACCCATTGCGGGTACGGAGGCTGGAGCCCACATGCTGTTTTCCTTCCCCATCCCCCTGAGGGGCTCTGAGGAAGTGGGATCTTACCGGCCACCAAGCCCTGAGGCCGGGCTCCATCCACAGACCCATAGAACCTGCTGGATGTGGAGCGGGAGTGCCGTTCAGGGACAAGGCCCTGCAACTTTCAGGTACTCTGTGTCCCCGTATGGCAGGCCACGCACACCCCAGGCTTGCTGGGTGTGCTAGTGCGCCGGGGACTGTAGCGCTGTGCGCTGGGCTTATAGTCCCCGCAGATTACTGGGGGACTTTATGTGTGTGGATCGCCGCGCCGACCGCCCCTGGAGCGGCGGCGCAGCTGCGACTTGTAGTGCGCCGGGGACGCGCCGACCGCGCTTTTACGGCGGCGGCGCTTCTAACTTTAGTCCCCGGTTTACTGCGGCCTAGCTCCGCTTCGTTAACGCCCCCCACCCTGTCAATCAGGGTAGGGGAGAAACGTTGTTCAATCGGCAGCGCCGAGGGCTGGAGCACGATTTACATGCTCCAGCCCTCTCACTGAGCACAGTAGGACACAGGCTTCGCGCTTTTTCTCTGTGCACGCCCTAGGCCCGCCCCCAGGCTTGCAGCTCCCCAGGACGCCGGCAGCCATTATACACATGCAGTCTGGCTGGAGAACGGACGCAGGCTCTGAGGGACCCAGGCTAGGGGTTTCTGGCGACCACACACACCCGCGCTAAGCGGGCGGTAAGCAGCACATACGTGCGGCCCCACTAGTGCCACAGTGTTATATTTGTGTACTGCACTGTAAGGTCGCTTCTTGGCTGTACACCCTATATTGCTTTGAGGAGACAACAGCATGTCATCCGCAAAACGCAAGGGTGCCAAGGCACGGGCTATATACACTGCTTGTACAGCATGTGGGGCTAATCTACCAGCAGGCTCCAACGACTCTCATTGTGTGCAATGTTCAGTCCCAGTGGCACTTCGTCAGCCAGAGCCTATTGTGGTGGTAGCCCAGGCAGAGACGCCTGTGAACCCTACCCCGGTGACGGGGACAGAATTTGCAGTCTTTGCTGATAAAATGTCTGTGACTATGACAAAAATCCTGGAGACCTTGCAGTCCAGGCCAGTTGCTCAGACCATGGACACCGCTGTGTCTATGTTCCCCGGCCCCCCTCAGCTGGAATTAATCCGTAATTCAAGGGGGTCCCAGGCATCACAGGCTGAGGGCTCTGACTCCGATGACAGTCCCAGTCCGCCTAAGCGAGATCGCTGGGAGAGACCCTCCACGTCATCACGCGGATCAGGGTCTCAGCGAGAAGGGTCTCTATATGATGGCTCAGAGGTGGGTGATCAGGAGTCTTGTCCTGACGCCGCACTCAATTTGGATACGCCAGATGGTGACGCCATGGTAAATGACCTTATAGCGGCCATCAATAGGCTGTTGGATATTTCTCCCCCAGCCCCTTCTGCAGAGGAGGCAGCTGCACAGCAGGAGAAATTCCATTTCCTGTATCCCAAGCGTAAATTGAGTACTTTTCTGGACCACTCTGACTTCAGAGAATCCATCCAGAAACACAATACTTATCCGGACAAGCGTTTTTCTAAACGCCTTAAGGATACACGTTATCCTTTTCCCCCTGACGTGGTCAAACGCTGGACCCAGTGTCCAAAAGTGGACCCTCCAATATCCAGACTTGCAGCTAGATCCATAGTTGCAGTGGAGGATGGGGCTTCACTTAAAGATGCCAATGACAGACAGATGGACCTTTGGTTGAAATCTGTCTATGAAGCTATTGGCGCGTCGTTTGCTCCAGCATTCGCGGCCGTGTGGGCGCTCCAAGCTATTTCAGCTGGTCTGGCACAGGTGGACTCTCTCATACGTCCAGCAGTGCCGCAAGTGGCGTCCCTAACTACGCAAATGTCTGCGTTTGCGACCTACGCTATCAATGCGGTACTGGACTCTACGAGCCGTACCTCAATGGCATCCGCCAACTCTGTAGTTTTGCGCAGAGCCTTGTGGTTAAAGGAATGGAAAGCAGATTCTGCTTCTAAAAAATGTTTAACCAGCTTGCCATTATCTGGAGACAGACTGTTTGGTGAGCAATTGGCGGAAATCATTAAACAGTCCAAAGGTAAGGACTCCTCCTTACCCCAGCCCAGATCAAGCAAACCTCCACAGAGGAAGTGGCAGTCAAAGTTTCGGTCCTTTCGAGGCTCGGGCAAGCCCCAATTCTCCTCGTCCAAAGGGACTCAGAAAGAGCAAAGGAGCTCTGATTCCTGGCGGGCTCACTCACGCCCCAAGAAAGCAACCGGAGGTACCGCTTCCAAGGCGGCTGCCTCATGACTTTCGGCCGCCTCCCTCCGCATCCTCGGTCGGTGGCAGGCTCTCCCGCTTTTGCGACATTCGGCTGCCACAGGTCAAAGACCGGTGGGTAACAGACATTTTGTCTCACGGGTACAGGATAGAGTTCAGTTCTCGTCCTCCGCCTCGGTTCTTCAGAACTTCCCCACATCCCGACCGAGCAGATGCCCTTCTGCAGGCGGTGCATTCTCTAAGAGCAGAAGGAGTGGTGGTCCCTGTTCCTCTTCAGGAACGAGGTCAAGGTTTTTACTCCAATCTCTTTGTGGTGCCAAAAAAGGACGGCTCATTCCGTCCTGTTCTGGACCTAAAACTGCTCAACAAGCATGTGAACGCCAGGCGGTTCCGGATGGAATCCCTCCGCTCAGTCATTGTCTCAATGTCTCAAGGAGATTTCCTAGCATCAATAGACATCAAGGATGCTTATCTCCACGTGCCGATTGCTACAGAGCACCAACGCTTTCTACGCTTCGTGATAGGAGACGACCATCTTCAGTTCGTAGCTCTGCCATTTGGTCTGGCGACAGCCCCACGGGTGTTCACCAAGATCATGGCGGCAGTGGTAGCAGTCTTGCACTCTCAGGGACACTCCGTGATCCCTTACTTGGACGATCTACTGGTCAAGGCACCCTCTCAAGAGGCATGCCAACTCAGCTTGACTGTTGCACTGGAGACTCTCCAGACGTTCGGGTGGATCATCAACTTCTCAAAGTCAAATCTGTCACCGACCCAATCACTAACGTATCTTGGCATGGAGTTTCATACTCTCTCAGCGATAGTGAAGCTTCCGCTGGACAAGCAGCGGTCTCTACAGACTGGGGTGCAGGCTCTCCTTCAAAGTCAGTCGCACTCATGAAGACGCCTCATGCACTTCCTCGGGAAGATGGTGGCGGCAATGGAGGCGGTTCCGTTTGTGCAGTTTCATCTGCGCCCACTTCAATGGGACATTCTCCGCCAATGGGACGGGAAGTCAAAATCCCTGGACAGGAAAGTCTCCCTTTCCCAGACGGCCAAGGACTCTCTGCAGTGGTGGCTTCTTCCCACCTCATTATCACAGGGAAGATCCTTCCTACCACCGTCTTGGGCGGTGGTCACGACAGACGCGAGTCTGTCAGGGTGGGGAGCAGTTTTTCTCCACCACAGGGCTCAGGGTACGTGGACTCAGCAGGAGTCCACCCTTCAGATCAATGTTCTGGAAATCAGAGCAGTGTATCTTGCCCTACTAGCCTTCCAGGAGTGGCTGGAAGGAAGGCAGATCCGAATTCAGTCGGACAACTCCACAGCGGTGGCATACATCAACCACCAAGGGGGGACACGCAGTCGGCAAGCCTTCCAGGAAGTCCGGCGGATTCTGATGTGGGTGGAAGCCACGGCCTCCACCATATCCGCAGTTCACATCCCCGGCGTAGAAAACTGGGAAGCAGACTTCCTCAGTCGCCAGGGCATGGACGCAGGGGAATGGTCCCTTCACCCAGACGTGTTTCAGGAAATCTGTCGCCGATGGGGAAGGCCGGACGTCGACCTCATGGCGTCCCGGCACAACAACAAGGTCCCAACCTTCATGGCACGGTATCGCGATCAAAGAGCGCTGGCGGCAGACGCCCTAGTGCAAGATTGGTCGCAGTTCCGGCTCCCTTATGTGTTTCCACCTCTGGCACTCTTGCCCAGAGTGCTACGCAAGATCAGATCCGATTGCAGCCGCGTCATACTCGTCGCCCCAGACTGGCCGAGGAGGGCGTGGTATCCGGATCTGTGGCAGCTCACGGTCGGCCAACCGTGGGCACTACCAGACCGACCAGACTTACTGTCCCAAGGGCCGTTTTTCCATCGGAATTCTGCGGCCCTGAACCTGACTGTGTGGCCATTGAGTCCTGGATCCTAGCGTCTTCAGGATTATCCCAAGGGGTCGTTGCCACCATGAGACAGGCTAGGAAGCCCACGTCCGCTAAGATCTACCACAGAACGTGGAGGATATTCTTATCCTGGTGCTCTGCTCAGGGAGTGTCCCCCTGGCCATTTGCATTGCCTACCTTTCTTTCTTTCCTGCAATCTGGGTTAGAAAAAGGTTTGTCGCTCGGCTCCCTTAAAGGTCAGGTCTCGGCGCTATCCGTCTTTTTTCAGAGGCGTTTGGCACGCCTTCCTAAGGTGCGCACGTTCCTACAGGGGGTTTGCCATATCGTACCCCCGTACAAGCGGCCGTTAGATCCATGGGATCTGAACAGGGTACTAGTTGCCCTCCAGAAGCCGCCCTTCGAGCCTCTGAGGGAGGTTTCACTTTCTAGACTATCACAGAAAGTGGCTTTTCTAGTAGCGATCACATCTCTTCGGAGAGTGTCTGAGCTGGCAGCGCTATCATCCAAGGCTCCCTTCCTGGTCTTCCACCAGGACAAGGTAGTGCTGCGCCCCATTCAGGAGTTTCTCCCGAAGGTGGTATCCTCTTTTCATCTTAATCAGGATATCTCTTTGCCTTCGTTTTGTCCTCATGCAGTTCATCGGTATGAGAAGGATTTACATTTGTTGGATCTGGTGAGAGCACTCAGAATCTACATTTCCCGCACGGCGCCCTTGCGCCGTTCGGATGCACTCTTTGTCCTTGTCGCTGGTAAGCGCAAAGGGTCGCAGGCTTCTAAGGCCACCCTGGCTCGATGGATCAAAGAACCAATTCTTGAAGCCTGCCGTTCTGCTGGGCTTCCGGTTCCATCAGGGCTGAAGGCCCATTCTACCAGAGCCGTGGGTGCGTCCTGGGCATTGCGACACCAGGCTACGGCTCAACAGGTGTGCCAGGCAGCTACCTGGTCGAGTCTGCACACTTTCACCAAACATTATCAGGTGCATACCTATGCTTCGGCGGACGCCAGCCTAGGTAGAAGAGTCCTGCAGGCGGCAGTTGCCTCCCTATAGGGGAGGGCTGTCTTGCAGCTCTAACATGAGGTATTCTTTACCCACCCAGGGACAGCTTTTGGACGTCCCAATCGTCTGGGTCTCCCAATGGAGCGCCGAAGAAGAAGGGAATTTTGTTACTTACCGTAAATTCCTTTTCTTCTAGCTCCTATTGGGAGACCCAGCACCCGCCCTGTTGTCCTTCGGGATTTTTGGTTGTTTTTCGGGTACACATGTTGTTCATGTTGAACGGTTTTCAGTTCTCCGACGTTACTTCGGAGTGAATTTGTTTAAACCAGTTATTGGCTTTCCTCCTTCTTGCTTTTGCACTAAAACTGGTGAGCCAGTGATCCCACTGGTGGTGTATAGCCAGAAGGGGAGGGGCCTTACACTTTTTAGTGTAATTGCTTTGTGTGGCCTCCGGAGGCAGTGCTATACACCCAATCGGCTGGGTCTCCCAATAGGAGCTAGAAGAAAAGGAATTTACGGTAAGTAACAAAATTCCCTTCTTTGTCCATTACCTTTTGTGAAAATGAAAAAGCTAGTGCCAATGTATGGCTTAGTCTGGAGTCACATTAGTGTATGGCATCGGATATGATATGCTAATGACCCTTGGCTCAGGCTCTGCTGTGAACGTCAACCGATTGTCATTATACTGTAATTCGATCTTGCGATTGCTCCATCTCCCCCATTGTCAGCCTGTGCGTATATCGCACTGCACTCTGATGTCATCTGAGTGCAGTCCGATGTTTCACTCGCAGCCATAGACTTGTATGGGTGCGATTGACATGCGACTTGCAGACAATTGCAGTACGCTGGGATTTATTTTTTTTCTTTCTTCCTTAGTCTGAATAGGTTTGAGGAAGAACTCGCAGTTGTGAGCTGCAGCATAGACTAACATGCGGCTGAGTGCAATGCGAGAATTTCTCACTGCACTCGTGTGGGTCATACGCAAGTGTGACTCTAGACTTAGTTGAAGAAAAAAAAAAATTCATACTTCACAGCATTAAAAAAATTCTATGAAGCACCTGTGGGTTCAAAATGCTCAGCACACTTCTAAGATGAATTTCTTTAGGGCTGTGTTTTCTGAAATGGGGGGTCACTTTTGCAGGTTGTTTACTGTTCTGGCACTTTAGGGGTTCAAGTGGTGCCCACAAATTTATTCCCACTAAATGTTCTCTTCAAAAGCCAAATAGTATTTTTTTTTTTTTCTTCATCCAAGCCATGATAGTTTTTAAACCATATTTTGGGTATTTCTTCATTTGGGAGAAATTACTCTACAAATTGTGGAGAATGTTTTTCATTTTCAATCCCTAATGCACAAACCTTTGTGATGCACTAGTAAGTACACCCCCAGATAAATTCCTTGATGGGTATAGATTGCAAAATGGGCTAATTGGTAAAGAATTGGGGCTCTGCTATTACAATATGGCTGTTGCAATCATTGCACTTTTCATTAATTCATGTGAAGCACTTGAAGGGTTAACACATTTTCTGAATGCAGATTTTAATATTTTGAATGTTTTTTAAATTTTATCTCCATTTTTGTTTGTTTCTGACACATTGGCCACTCAAAGTCACTTCAACTAAATAGGTCTGTAAAAAAAAAAATGCTGCTAAACTTTGTCATTTATTTAGCATCCTAACATAAAAGAACATTTTTGGATTTTATGCCCTAAACACACTATTTAATATTTCCTACATGTTTACTTTTCAAGGGTTTAGTTTTTTAAGTTTGAAAATTGCAAATTTTTGAAGATGTTTTAAAAGTTTCCAATATTTTCACAAGTGGCAATATTACTGAGCGAAAAAGAAAATGATCAGCTCACCCTCTCCATGGGTCCAGCGCTTGAGTCCTGCTATGTAGCGAAGTCCAGAGGAATATGAACATATAGAAACAAATGCAGAGCAGAGGCTCCAGAAAATGCCAAACTTTTATAAACATGATACATATTAGTCACATTCGGATAAAGTGAATTAAAATCATACGCGTTTCAGCGTTACTGCCTTATTCATTGATACAAGTGAATGAAAAGTAAAACTATTTAACCAGCCCATATATTAAATCTAGTTGCACAGCAATATCAGGTGTATGGTGATGGGCGGACCTGCACTGTAAAAGTCCGGATCCATGTGGTTTCCAACATGTTTGGGTGCCGGACCCGGCGTCCTCAGGGAACTCCGCTAATGATCCGAAAATAAAAAAAAATTAAAAGAAAATAAGAATCAAGCAAGCATCTTATACTTACCGAGTCTCTGGTACGGTTGTAACTGCTCCTGTGGCCACTCACTCATCTTCCAGGGTAGCTCATTATCGCTTATCCATATTCAATGCTTTCAACACTCACTTGGAGTCCTGGCGTCTGTAATTGCTTACAGTCAGACGCGTCCGCAGCCTGTGTGACAGCATCTGACTGCTTGCAATCACAGGTTCCGTGTGCATGTCACTGCTGTGGGGGTAAAATGAAATAAATAAAAAAAATTGTCGTAGGGTCCCCCTGTATTAGGATACCCAGCACAGATAAAGCATACACCTACAGGCTTCAGACCCCAGGCTTGCGCTTATCTTGGCAGTGTATCAAAATAAGAGGATCTACATGCAGAGCCCCCCCCCAATTTTGATACCCAGCCATGATAAAGCCGACAGCTGGGAGGTGGAATTCTCGAGCTGGGGAGACCCATGCGTATTGCCCCCCTCCAAACCTAAAAATAGCAGCCTGCAGCTACTCAGGATTGTCGCATTCATTAGATGTGACAATCCAGGAACTTTACCCTACTCTTACCGATTACTCTGGTGCAGTGGCAATCGGGGTAATACGGGGTTAATAATAGCCAGCAGCTGCCACTAACCCCTAGATCAATGTCTGATCAGCTGTGGTCCGACACACCGCATCCCTGCCGATCAGCTGTTCTTTGTCCCGGTGGCAGCGGCAGCAGGCGGCCGGAAATGCTCAGTTCTGCCATTGCTCCGTCTTCTGATAGCGGCCATGGCCGGGTACTGCGCATCTGCCTCCTATTGATTATATTGGCATCTGCTATCAGAAGACGGAGCAGTGCTGTAACTGAGCATTTCAGTCTGCCTGCTGCCACCACCAGGACTGAGAACAGCTGATCAGCGGGGGTGCAGAGTGTCGGACCCGGGTAATCAGACATTGATGACCTATCCATAGGATAGGCCATCAATGTCAAAGTAGTGGACAAGCCCTTTAACTTCACCCTAATATGACTAATTATTTTTTATCCTGCTTGAAAGCACTTAATGTTTGGCATTTTCTGGAGCCTCAGCTCTGGATTTGTTTCTATACATTAATATTCCTCTGGAAATATTATTGTCCTAAATTTATCACCATCATAAAGTACTATGTCATGAAAAATTGCTATGATTGGAGGAAGTGTTCCAAAGTTTGGTGGCTCAGTGGTTAGCACTGCAGCCTTCCAGTGCTGGGGTCCTGGGTTCTAGTCCCATTAAGGACAACATCTGCAATGAGTTTGTATGTTCTCCCCGTGTTTCCTCCGGTTTCCTCCCACACTCCAAAAACATACTGATAAGGAATTTAGATTGTGAGCCCCGATGGGGACAATATTGCCAATGTATGTAAAGCGCTGTGGAATTAATAGCGCTATATAAATGAATAAATATTATAATATTATTATTATTATTATTATTATTATATTACCACATAAAGTTACACCTGTCCAATACGAAAAACGGGACTTCGTCGGAAATGTCAAAACTGGCTTTGGTAGGGTGTTTAAAAAAGTTTTTTTTGTTTTTTTTTTTTTGACATGGATTATTAAAAAAAAAACCAAAACACCGGGATACACATCTGCTTGAAATTAGTAATTTAGATCTATTAAAAATATTTTGTATTAAAGCTGAACTTCTCCATTTTAATCGCATCTTGATGGCATTTGTTCTAAATTCAGTTGGATGCGTGTAAGAGGTGAAAATAATTGTTTCCCTGTCCAAATCCCGCAGGACCCGGCTGTGTATGGCCACTTTGTACATGCTTATGGTGAAGCTGTGTGGTACAGATCCATCGTACAATGCTATGCCCAGCTGTGAGCCCATTCTCTTCCCAAGACGTCCTCTTAAGAGGCACAAAGCCTTATGTGTATTCTTACTAAAATATTGGCTACGGTGTTGTTTACATGTTGCACTGTGATCTTCTGCAAATGACTTTGTTTTCCATCAACAGGGCCGAGAAGGTGCGAAGATTGAGCCTTGGGAGGATGCGGATTATCTCGTTTACAAGGTCACAGACAGATTTGGCTTTCTCCAGTAAGTGTGTCTTCCTGGGACAGACTGAGGGTGACGGATATTGTGGGCATTTTAATAACCTTTATTGCCGAGTATTCGCGTGATTGAGTTTGTGCTTGCATGCCGATTTCCAGTTATTAAACTTTAATGTGTGTCTTTTTAAAATGAAATTATAGGAGTCTGGGGAGCACAAGTGATTCATTCAGAGCATACAATGAAGATGAACGGCTTCATTTACGCTTTTATTTTCATTCTCTTTTCCTGCCTCCTTTCTATGAACTTGATACTGTTTGGTTAATATTTAGCAAAAAGCTGGAGAGTTTGGAGGTTCCAGGGATAGTGCCAGATGTTATGCATTGGTCTGTCTGGAACGTATGGTTAGTTAATCTATATCCGTGCCCGTCCCCTTTACATACATGTACTGTTACTTTTGGGTGTTTTTCACTATGAAGTGCGCTATTCATTCTGCTTGTCAGGTGAGAATCAGGCTGTTGTAAAGATCAAGTCTTTGATGTCGCGTCGCTGTTTTCTATCGCCCTAACATTAGTACCTTCTGAACATTGCTCAGACATACAATATGAATAGCAATAATTTGTTTTCTACATTGTAAATACATACAGGCTTTCACTGCTGTAAGGACTTAACAGCAATTTGTTTGCCTGGTAGTGCAGCATACATGGATATTATTAAGTGTACTGTTGGTGCATGCAATTCTCTTGGTTCATAGTGCTCCTCGAGGTCAAACATCACATCACACATTTGGAGGCTTTTATGAAAAATTTCCCTTACATTTTTTATTTTGTTTTTATTAAACAGTCTGTCATCAATGTGGGTTTCATTTAAAGGGAAGGAAAACTATGTTTAATTATGTTCACTGTCTAAAATAAAAGAATGTGCAAGGAATATGTAGTATTCTAAAGCGTGCGTCTTGTGCCGTTGGAGTTCTACGTCACCTGAAATGGAAAATTCTTAATTCTATAGCATCATGATGATATGACCTTGTGGGGGTGCAGATTAAAGGGAACCTGTCAGGTGCAATATGCACCCCGAAACCAGGGTGGATTGATTTAAATCACGCCGATTTAAATCATGATTTAAATCACGATTTAAATCAAAAGATTTTTTTCTATTTAAATCGGATCGATTTAAATCATGATTTTAATCATGATTTAAATCACTGATTTAAATCAAAAGGGTTTTTTTTAATATAAATCACGATTAAAATGAGAAGTGAGAGCAGTGTGCATGTGCGCCCATAGTTACACGGACGAAACTAGGGGCAACGATCTAACGCCAGGGTGAGGGGGGGACCCCAAAGTAAGTAAAAATCTTTTTTGTTTTACTATATGGCAATAGGTAGGTGTTTAAAAGCAGCATGTCTTAATTGTATAAACTATTAATAGCCTCCACATTTTGTTCATACTGCCCCTTTAATTCCACACTTCTAGCTTGGTTTCAGTTTTGGTTTAGTTTCTTTTTCCCTGCATTCAGTTGACATGCCCAAACTTGTTGGATAGTCAGCAGTACTTGGCTCAGGCTGTAGTAACATCAGCAGTGCTTGGCTCAGGCTGTAGTAACAATCAAACTTCATAAGTGATCTGTGTGAGCGATGGCAGCAGGTCGTAAGAGAGACCCTATTTGGGTTCATTTTGTTGAGATGCCAGCAGCAGATCTTGGAAAGAAAGGTGCAAGAGCAAAGTGCAAATACTGTCAAAAGGATATCCAAGGACTTGTTTGCCGTTTGAAATCACATTATGAAAACTGCAACCAGAAGGGAAATGAAGATGTTGATAGTGATACAACTAATGTCAATGAACCCCCACAGCTTCTTATGCACCAGGAGCCTAGTACTAGTGGTAAGTCTGGCAATTAATTTACAACCTATTTTTTTAACAGACATTTTACTGGGATGGTTAAAGTCTATGAAAAGAAAAATTTCTAGCACTGGTAGTTCTGGAGTATAGAATTTAAATTTATGTTAAGGCAATATTTCACAGAAAATTAACGCTAAAGGACATGTGCACCTTTATTTTTTTAAGGTGCACATGTCCCCCCCCCGCAGCGCTCTTACCTCCGATCCCCGCAGCGCTGAGATCCGTGGCTTCGTTTTGACCGTCCGCCTCCCGTCCTCCGGTTGCGGCCTACTCGCAGTGATCCAGCGGCGTGACGTCAGCGGGCCGCACGCTCCATTGAAATGAATGGAGGTGCGCTCGCGGACGGGCAGAACGAAGCCACGGATCCCCGCAGCGCTGACATCGGAGGTAAGAGAGCTGCGGGGGGAGGACATGTGCACACTGTGACTGGCTGCACCTTAAAAAATAAAGGTGCACATGTCCTTTAAGTAAAAATAAAGTGTGTATACACTTATTTTTTTTTTATTGTAGGCTGCAATTCACTTTTGAAGTCTGCCAAATTGACCATTTTAAAAAAAAAAACATTTTTAAAACTTTTGTGACATAATTTTTTTCAGTTGCTGAGGCTCTGATATTAGTTACCAGTATTACAGCAACCTCACCGGAAAACTTGAGTAGCATAACTTTTGAGACAGCCCTTTATAGGACGAGGACCATTACATTGTTCAAAAAGTTTGTTTCAATATTTTCGTTATATTTCTTCAAATACGCAGTCGATTTATATTTTTAATTTCTGTGCTTTCAGGGTCAAATATGGCTTGTGCTGCACGTGACAATCAATATCTGGGTACAACTTCAACAAAGCAGCCCAAAAAAAAACTTTGCGTGCAACAAAGTGTAGAAAAATTCATCTTAAAGACTACGACGAGCCAGAAAGAACATTTTGATGAATTAATTGCTAAATTCATATTTGCAACCAATTCTTCTTTCCGACTAGTTGAGCACCCATTGTTTGTACAAATGACTACAAACCACCAAGTAGATTTGATATCTCAGGAAAACATCTTCAGGCTGTATACGACATAGAAAGAGCGGCTTGTACAAAATATTTGAAAGACAAGGTTGTTAACATGAGCTTGGATGGTTGGAGCAACATCCACAACGACCCCATAATTTGCACTTGTGTCACAACAGAAGATGGTGAAACTTACCTTACAGACACAATCGACACATCTGGAAATTCACATACTGCTGAATATTTACTTGAAATTGCTAAGAACTCAATTCACCAATGCCAAGAACAGTTTGGATGTAAAGTAAGGAGCTTAGTTACTGATAACGCAAGCAATGTGGCAAAAATGCGAGCGGAACTGGCACAGGATGACACAAATGTCATTACATACGGTTGTTCTGCCCATTTGTTGCATCTTTTGGCAAAAGACCTGCATATTTTGGGTGTCAAGGAACATGTTGTAGAAATTGTTAAATATTTCCGCAATAATCATTTTGCACATGCAACCTACAAGGAAATGGGAGGACTGAAGTTGGTTCTACCACAAGATGTTAGATGGAATACCTTGGCTGACTGCTTGGAACTGTTTATTAACAACTGGTCAAAATTACTGTCCATTTGCAAAACACATAGGGATAAAATTGATGCTAATATACGAAGCAAAGTATTAAATCTTGGTGTGAAGAGAAATGCCGAGGACCTTTTGGAAAGGTTAAAGCCAATATCGATTGCGTTGGATAAAATGCAGAAAGATACTGCAACCATAGCTGATGCCACAGAAGTTTGGAAAGATTTAGAAGGTTCTCTAGATCTCTTGAACCTCTCAAACAATGTAAAGGTTGCAATACAGCACCGCAAGGACCAAGCATTAAAAGAAGAACACTATTTAGCCAATATCTTGCATCCCATCTACAGAGGGAAAAAATTATCTGAGGCGTAAATCAACTCTGCAATGGAGTGGCTCGCCAATACTAACCATGACATTGTGGCAACTGTGCTGAAATTGAAGTGTGAATCTGCACCATTTCAAAAATACATGTTTGCAGATAACGTCGTTAATGAACTAAAACCACTGGACTGGTGGAAGTCGCAATCACTTGTTCTTCCAGCAAAGATAATAAATCTAGCTACTCAGCTACTGACTGCATCGGCTTCACCCGCAGGAGTAGAGAGATTGTTTTCTTCATTTGGTTTTGTGCACACAACAGTCCGAAACCGCTTAGGAACTGCTAAAGCAGGACAACTGGTTTTCCTATTAAAAGTCCTAAACAGTAGGCTTAAAGGACTGATGTATTCACTGAAGATGTTTGCTTACTTCAAACATTAGAGATAGGCTATTGTTAAAAAGTACTTACTCTCTGTAGTTCAATTCTGAGTGTTTAATAGTGCAAATAAAAATTATTAGGTTTCATAATCAACTGTTTTAATATTTTTATTTGTGTAAAACAATTAGATTTGCAAAAAGACAAAGTTTTGCTTGTGTACAACTTGATTAAAAAATCTGATTTAAATCAAATGATTTAAATCAAAAAAATCTGATTTAAATAAAAAAAATCTGATTTTTTTGATTTTTTTTTAAAAAAAAATCAAGATTTTTATCCACCCTGCCCGAAACCATGAGCTGTTCTGGGTGCATACTTCTAATCCTTGCCTAACCGTCCCTGTATCTAGTAGCAAAAATAAAGAGATCTTTAGAAAAAGTATTTCTAAAGATCTTTTCTTCATCGTTCCTTATGGGAGACCCAGACCATGGGTGTATAGCTACTGCCTCCGGAGGACACACAAAGTACTACACTCAAAACGTGTAGCTCCTCCCTCCGGGCTATATACACCCCCTGGATGACAATCTAACCAGTTCAATGCTTTGTGTTCAGGAGGTCACACACACATGCATTTTTCTGATTTTTTTAATTTTTAAGATTTTTGATTTCAAAGATATGGAAGAAAAGCGGGTCCAGTCTGGACTCCCGGCATGTCCCTTCTCACCCCACTGTGTCGGCGGTGCTGTTAAGGTTGACTTTTCAAGGCTGGAGCCTTCACATGCCGCGCTCCTTCACCATCCCTCGGGCTCTGGCTTGAAGTGGGAGCCATCTCGGTCCTCTCTGCTTTGCAGGAGACCGGTCTCCATCCGCAGCCCTGTCAGGTTCCTGCCGGACGGAGCGTTTACCCTCTTCCCAGGGACTTGGCCCTGCGTCTCAAAAGCTAAGTATTGAGACGTTTTTCAGGGGTCCCGGGCACATTTATTATGGGGAGAGTGTGTTTTGTAACTCTGCTGTGTTTTACGGCCGGTTCTCTAGGTTTTTCCTGAGAACCGCGCCGAGGGTGCCTGCTCGTCGGCCGCATGTAAAAATCTAGGCCCCGGCTTCAGTCGCGGCCTAGTTTCGGTTTCATTCCCTCTGCATGTCAGTTTTTGCAGGGGAGCAGTGCGGCGCCGTTCAGCAGAGGGGAGGACACTCCTCTCTGAGGAGATGTTTCCCTCCCCTGTATCTCTCCTTGGCCCTCCGGATTCCCGCTCTTGGGCTAATCCCCGCCCCCCCTCCTCTCTCCAGCGCCATTTTCTCAGCGTCCTCACACTGATCGGCGCTGGCTGCTGCTGCTGCTGCATACACTGGGGGTCTGAGCTGTGGAATCCGGAGGGCACACAAAAAGCGGTCTGGTAAGCCACAACCTCTGGTTGTGGGTTTTATTATACACTCTCAAGGGGTCATTCTATAGGAGTGTATTATTTACTGCAGAGCCTCCACCTCAGCAGCATGTCTCTCACTAGGAGCAAGGCTGCAAAGCTGTACGCTATATGCACTGCATGTAAGCTCATATTGCCTGAACCGAGCACATACCCACATTGTGATGCCTGCTCGAACATGGTGGTGCCTCAGCCTGGAGCCTCTTCAGGGGTCCCTCCGGCCGCTCCGGCCCCGGTGGCTGAACCCCCGGCTTGGGTAGCATCTTTTTCCAGTGCTATTTCCCAGTCTTTTGCCGACTCTATGGGACAGCTGTCCCGAACTCTGCTGACCATGCATCAGCCCCCTTCTCAGGGTGCCTCTGCTGCTCCGAGCTCTGCAGAGCTCTCAGAACATGTTTTAGGACCCCGTCCCCCTAAACGGAGACGCAGGGACCCTTCTCCTTCCTCGTCCCACGGCTCTGATTCACGAGTTGAGGTGCAGGGCGAGGAGGATACTTTTACTGTGGGCTCAGACGCTACCTCTATGTACCCCATTGACTTATCTGAGGGTGATGCGGATGTTAGTGATTTGATTGCATCCATTAACTCCGTTCTGAACCTTAATCCACCAGTGTCAGAGGAACAAGCCTCTCTGGTGGAAATACACCAGTTTACTTCTCCTAAGAGAGCTAGGAGTACGTTTTTTAACCACTCCAGCTTTCAGGCCACTGTTACCAAACCCAGGGCCTGTCCTGACAAACTCTTTCCAAAGCGTAGTTCTGATGACCGTTTTCCCTTTCCACCTGAGGTGGTTAAGGAGTGGGCTAAGTCCCCAAAGGTGGACCCTCCGGTGTCTAGAATCTCAGCCCGGACAGTCGTTTCTGTGGCCGATGGCACCTCTCTTAAGGATCCCACTGACCGCCAGGTTGACCTTCTGGCCAAATCTGTATATGAGGCGGCAGGAGCCTCGTTCTTCCCGTCTTTTACAGCAGTGTGGGCTCTTAAGGCAGTCTCTGCCTCTCTGGCGGAGATACATTCCCTCGCCAGGGACTCTATACCCGAGATGGTTGCCTTAACTTCCCAAGCTTCGGCTTTTTCATCCTACGCCATGTCTGCCATTCTAGAGGCTTCTCACCGCACGGCGGTGGCTTCCGCTAATTCTCTCGCGATCCGCAGGATCTTGTGGCTTCGAGAGTGGAAAGCAGACGCTTCTTCTAAGAAGTACCTTGCTGGGCTCCCCTTTGCTGGGTCCCGGCTGTTCGGCGAACAACTGGATGAAATTATCAAGGAAGCTACTGGCGGGAAGAGTACTTCCTTGCCACAAATTAAAACCAGGAAACCTGTCCAGGGCAGGAACCAGTCGAGGTTTCGTTCCTTTCGTTCCTCTAACTGGTCATCCTCTAAGCCCTCAGCTTCGTCCACTACCTCAGCCAAGGATCGTAAACCGAACTGGCGCGCGAAGCCGCGTCCTCAGAAGAGCGGAGGAGCCGCTGCCACCAAGGCAGCCTCCTCTTGACTATCTGGCCGAGCCAGCAACGTCCTTGGTCGGTGGCAGGCTCTCCCACTTTGGCGACATGTGGTTTCAACACGTCTCCGATCAGTGGGTGCGGGATATCATCTCCCACGGCTACAGGATAGAATTTTCTTCCAGCCCGCCAAACAGATTTTTTCTGTCCGCTCCCCCCTGCTCCAAGGCCGCCGCCTTCTCTCAGGCCGTGGCATCCTTGCAGGCCAACGGAGTAATTGTACCGGTTCCCGCCCGGGAACGGTTCAGAGGTTTCTACTCAAACCTCTTCCTAGTCCCCAAGAAGGACGGTTCCTTCCGGCCCATCCTGGATCTCAAGCTTCTCAACAAGCATGTTCAGGTGCGGCGCTTTCGCATGGAATCTCTGAGATCGGTCATTGCTTCAATGACCCAAGGAGATTTTCTAGCATCCATCGACATCAGAGATGCCTATCTGCATGTGCCTATTGCGGTTTCACACCAGCGTTGGCTACGCTTTGCAATAGGAGAGGAACATTTCCAATTCGTGGCTCTCCCCTTCGGGTTAGCCACGGCCCCTCGTGTTTTCACCAAGGTCATGGCAGTAGTAGTAGCGGTCCTGCATCTCCAGGGTTTGGCAGTGATTCCTTACCTGGACGACCTTCTTGTCAAGGCCTCATCCAGTGCAGACTGCCAGCGGAGTGTCTCGCTCACTCTCGCCACGCTTGTTCAATTCGGGTGGCTTGTCAATCTGACCAAGTCCACTCTGTCCCCGACCCAGGAACTCACGTACCTAGGGATGCAATTCGAGACTCTGCCGGCACTTGTGAAGCTGCCCTTAGCCAAACAGCAGTCTCTTCATCGGGCGGTGCGCTCTCTGTTGCAGCCCCGCCGTCATTCCATCAGGCACCTCATGCAGGTGCTGGGTCAGATGGTGGCGTCAATGGAAGCGGTTCCCTTTGCCCAGTTCCATCTGCGTCCCCTGCAGCTGGACATTCTCCGCTGTTGGGACAAGTGGACCTCTTCCTTGCACAGGCTAGTTGCTCTGTCGCCTCAGACCAGGAGCTCTCTTCAGTGGTGGCTTCGGCCCCTCTCTCTGTCTCAGGGACGCTCCTTCCTGACTCCGTCCTGGATGATCCTCACCACGGATGCCAGTCTCTCCGGCTGGGGAGCAGTGTTTCTCCACCACCGAGCACAGGGCACTTGGACTCCGTCCGAATCTGCCCTCTCGATCAATGTGCTGGAAATCAGGGCTGTTCTTCTAGCTCTCGTTGCCTTTCACCGCCTGTTGGCGGGCAAGCACATTCGAGTCCAGTCGGACAACGCAACAGCGGTTGCCTACATCAATCACCAGGGCGGGACTCGCAGCCGCCTGGCGATGTTGGAGGTTCAACGAATCCTTCAGTGGACGGAGGACTCAAAGTCCACCATATCCGCAGTCCACATCCCAGGCGTAGAAAACTGGGAGGCAGATTATCTCAGCCGTCAAACCGTGGACAGCGGCGAGTGGGCCCTGCATCCGGCGGTGTTCAGGTCCATCTGCCGCAAGTGGGGCACTCCGGAAGTGGATCTAATGGCATCCCGGCACAACAACAAGGTCCCGGTTTACGTGGCTCGCTCCCATGATCCTCAGGCCTTCGCAGCGGACGCACTGGTTCAAGATTGGTCTCAGTTCCGTCTGGCCTATGTGTTCCCCCCTCTAGCTCTCTTGCCCCAGGGTTCTGTGCAAGATCAGAGTGGAGGGCCGTCGGGTCATAATTATTGCTCCGGACTGGCCCAGGCGAGCTTGGTACCCAGATCTGCTCCGTCTGTCCGTCGAAATGCCGTGGCATCTCCCGGACCGCCCAGACCTTCTCTCTCAAGGTCCGTTTTTCCGCCAGAATTCTGCGGCTCTCAAATTGACGGCGTGGCTCTTGAGTCCTGGATCCTGACGGCTTCAGGCATTCCTTCTGAGGTCATTTCCACTATGACTCAGGCTCGGAAGTCTTCCTCGGCCAAGATTTACCACAGGACTTGGAAGATTTTCCTGTCCTGGTGCCGCTCTTCCGGCCATGCTCCTTGGCCGTTCTCCTTGCCGACCATCCTGTCTTTTCTACAGTCCGGTCTGCAGCTAGGACTGTCCCTCAATTCTCTCAAGGGACAGGTATCGGCTCTGTCGGTATTATTCCAGCGGCGTATCGCCCGACTGGCTCAGGTGCGCACCTTCATGCAGGGCGCATCTCACATCATTCCTCCTTACCGGCGGCCTTTGGATCCCTGGGATCTTAATCTGGTCCTCACGGCCTTACAGAAACCCCCTTTTGAGCCTCTTAGGGAGGTTCCCTTGTTTAGACTTTCACAGAAAGTGGTTTTTCTAGTAGCCATAACTTCTCTCCGGAGAGTCTCTGATTTGGCTGCGCTCTCTTCGGAGTCACCTTTCTTGGTGTTTCACCAAGACAAGGTGGTTCTCCGTCCGACTCCGGATTTTCTCCCTAAGGTGGTGTCTTCTTTCCACCTTAACCAGGACATTTCATTGCCTTCCCTTTGTCCGGCCCCTGTGCATCGCTTTGAGAAGGCGTTGCATACCTTGGATTTGGTGCGGGCGCTCCGAATCTATGTGTCACGCACCGCCGCTTTTAGGCGGTGCACCTCACTTTTTGTGCTAACCACGGGTCAGCGCAAGGGTCTCTTGGCTTCTAAGCCGACCCTAGCTCGTTGGATTAGGTCGGCCATCTCTGATGCCTACCAGTGTTCTCAGGTGCCTCCACCGCCGGGGATTAAGGCGCACTCGACCAGAGCTGTCGGTGCCTCCTGGGCTTTCAGGCACCAGGCTACGGCTCAGCAGGTTTGTCAGGCTGCCACTTGGTCTAGTCTGCACACCTTTTCGAAGCACTACCAAGTGCATGCTCATGCTTCGGCAGATGCGAGCTTGGGCAGGCGCATCCTTCAGGCGGCTGTCGCCCATTTGTGAAGTTAGGTTTTGCCTACTTCTCAGTTTGGTTTCTTTCCCACCCATGGACTGCTTTGAGACGTCCCATGGTCTGGGTCTCCCATAAGGAACGATGAAGAAAAAGAGAATTTTGTTTACTTACCATAAATTCTTTTTCTTATAGTTCCGACATGGGAGACCCAGCACCCTCCCTGTTGCCTGTTGGCAGTTTTTGTTCCGTGTGTTTCACCGGCTGTTGTTGTAGACAGAGGTTTCGGTTTTTACGAGTTTTACTCTATCTCTACTTATGGGTGGATGTCCTCCTTCAGCTTTTGCACTGTACTGGTTAGATTGTCATCCAGGGGGTGTATATAGCCCGGAGGGAGGAGCTACACGTTTTGAGTGTAGTACTTTGTGTGTCCTCCGGAGGCAGTAGCTATACACCCATGGTCTGGGTCTCCCATGTCGGAACTATAAGAAAAAGAATTTACGGTAAGTAAACAAAATTCTCTTTTTATCATATGCTAATGAGCGCACGGACTAGTCGATAGCGCGTTTGTTCCCTTGCCTAGTCGGCCCCCTTATCATATAAGCATGCCCCCTGTAGGCGTGCTTACATGCTATAGAATGTGCAGTATCAGAGGCATGGTCGTTCTCACCGCTCTCTGCTGCCACTGCACCAGACGCTGGATTTCAGCTCAGTGCGCATGATCAGAAGTCCCGGACTTACAGTTATGGTCAATATAAAGCCAGGTGTACGCGGCCCGGCTTCAAACTGGTGTAGTGCACATGACCGGAAGTCCGAGGACATTCTGATCAATCACACTGAGCCGAACACCAGCAGTGGCAGCAGAGGTGAGCCCGACCATGCCTCTGACGCTGTGCATTCATTAGCATGTTAGCACTCCTCTGTGGGCGTGTTAACATGCTAAGGAGGCCAACTAGCCAAGGGAACTAACACGCTTGCGACTAGTCCCTGGCCTCATTAGCATATTATAAAGAATCTTTTAGCAATATTATTTCTAAAGATCTCTATCTATGCTACTAGATACAGGGATGGTTAGGCTGTGCGTATACTGCATTTTTTTTACCACAATGATGCAATGTTTTTATCTTCATGGTGACTACAAAGAGCTTTTATCTTCATGGTGACTACAAAGAGCAGCGTTTTTGGACTAAAAAAACACAGGAGTCCTCCACCCATCAGGCCTCTACTGAAGTGAGCCGCGGGATTAGCGCCGACATCACTCAGGTAATGTGCAGTGACAACTGGAGTCCTCCATCTGTCACCGCAAATCACGACTGACGTCACCGCTTATCTCGTGGCTCACTTCACCTGCGGCCTGATATGCGGTCACAAGTGGAGGACTCCAGCTGTCACCGCACATGACCTGACTGAAGTCACCGCTGATCTCGCGCTGCTCACTTCAGCCGCGGTCTGATTTGTGTTATCAGGTGGAGGACTCCAGTCAGGTGATGTGCGATGATAGCTGTATTCCTCCACCTGTTACCACAAATCCAGCCATGACTGAAGTGAGCGTGAGATCAGCGGTAACCTCAGTCAGGTGATGTGCGGTGACAGCTGAAGTCACCGCTGATCCCGCGCACCTCGCATCACTTGCGGCCTGACCCTCACAACGAGCAGTCATGTTCTATGGCCGCTCACTGTGGTTGTGAGATGTAGCAGAGCTGGATGCATCCTGGGACCTCGTGCGGATTACGTCGGACCTGGAGGGGTGTTTTAGGGGTTAATAAAGTGGTGAAAAAGGGGATTTTTTTGTGTTTTTATATCAAATAAAGGATTTTTTGGGTGATTATGTTTATTTACTTTTCACTTACAGCTTAGTGATGAGCGGGTGTCTTATAGACGCCTGCCATCACTAAGCTATGACTTAGTGGCAGCTATGAGCTGCTGCCATTAACTCCTTAATACCCCGATTTCCACCGCACCAGGACAATCAGGATCAGCTGGGAAAAGTCCCAGGACTGTCGCATCTAATGGGTGGGGCAATTCCGGGCGGCTTCTGGCTGATATTTTTAGGCTGGGGGGGGATCCCAATAATGTGGGTCTCACCAGCCTGAGAATACCAGCCCCCAGCTGTAAGATTTTATCTTGGCTGGTTATCAAAATTGGGGGAGACTGCACATCGTTTTTGTTTTTTAAATTTATTTATTTAATTTACTGAACGATATAGACCTGCCCATCGGCGTCTGATTGGCTGTTGTCACAGCTGTCACTCAGCGTGGGGGCGGGCCGGCTCTGGAAGATGAAAGAGCTGCCGCGGGAGCAGTGTGACAGACGTCTGGCGGTCGGTGAGTATGAAGCGCTTGCTCCTACCACTTTGTGCCTGATTCTGGTCCCCATAGACTTTATATGGGGAGCAGTATCTGGCCAAATACCAGCGATCAATCCCCACCGATCCGGAGTCTAGTCAGAAAAACGCACCAAAACGCATGTAAAATAGCAACTTCCGTTTTTCATTGCAGTTTTGCACGCCTTATTCAATTTAATGGGTGAAAAACGCAGTGAAAAACTCCAAAAGAATTGACATGCTGCAGTGGTCACCACAAAGATGCAGCAAAAAAAAAAAAACCTGCAACGTGCGGACAGCACAAATTAGACTTTGCTGGGGGAAGGAAATTCATGCAGTTTTGAGACCAAAACTGCATCCAAAAAACGCGGCAAAAAACGCAGCTTGCGCACATAGCCTTAGGCAAGGATTAGCAATATGCACTGAGAACTGCTTGTGGTTCTGGGTGCATATTGCACCTGACAGGTTAACTTTAAAGACCAGGCAGGAGTGGACTAGGCAAGTTGAAATTACGTGTCCTGCCCAATATTTGGAAGATAAGGCTGCTTTCACACATCCGGCTTGAGCTCTGCGGCTCAATCCGGCTGTGCAAGCTATGCAACGGATGCGGTGAAAACACCGCATCCTTTGCATAAGTTTTTCCCATGCGGCCTGTCCGGTTTTTGCCGCTTGCGGCATGCTACTGAGCATGCGCAGTGGCAAAAACCGCATGCGGCGGCCGGATGTGTTTTTTGCCGCATCCGGCCGCCATAGGCATGCATTGAAAAATGCGCCGCATCGGCCGGGTGCGGCGCGATGCGGTTTTTTTTTTTTGCCGCACGAAAAAAACGTGCCAGGCAACGTTCCATCCGGCCGCCACATCGGCTAAATCTGCCGCATGCGGCAA
The DNA here is from genome assembly GCF_048569485.1 of Anomaloglossus baeobatrachus. Lineage (NCBI taxonomy): Eukaryota > Metazoa > Chordata > Amphibia > Anura > Aromobatidae > Anomaloglossus > Anomaloglossus baeobatrachus. Next base: position 394,999,760 of record NC_134356.1, read on the forward strand.
AAACCGGATGGAACGCAAGGCTATGCGGCACAATGCGGCACCAATTAAAGTCTATGCAGGAAAAACGCAACCGGCAGCAAAAAAAAAACGGTTGCGATTTTCCTGCAAAGTGCCGGATTGTGCCGCATTGCAGAAACCGGAGGTGTGAAAGCAGCCTAACCTTCGCTACAGCATTATAGTGGGGATCAGTCAGTAATGCACCTATCGAATTTCAGACCAATCACGTTGGGATACTTTAAAGTCACTTTTTTGGTTTTAGCCTGCCCATTTCTAAACTGTAGTTACCGGTTTAGTGTCGTCTTCTCCACCTCCTGAGAACCTTATCTTTTATGCTGGAAGTACATTTACAGAAGCAATTCGGATGTGCTATTAAATCCACTTTAAATTCCAGGGCACTTTCTTCAGATGCTTCATGTTCTCCTGAATTATGTTATTTTGAGCGGCCATTTTTAGACTTTTATGTTTAAGCGATTTGTCATTGCAGACTGTTGCCCGAAGCGCACATAAAAATGTTGGAGCTACAAATTAAAACTAGTCTCATATATTATTTATTAGCCATTTCAATGTAAATTAAGTGGGTTATGTGTCTACAGGGTCAGTTTTACTATCCTTTATAAGAAATAAGTCATATAAACTAGCCTGGGAAGATTAAAATGTAGTTCAAGGAAGACTTTAGTAATTACACATTTATATGTTCCATATATTTAGTTTTGTGTTTTTTTTTTTTTTTGTTTGTTTTTTTTTTACCCCTCAAATGGTTTTACTTGTCCTGTGATTTGGAAGACTGTAGATGTGGAGTTTCCCAAATAATCCTCTGCACTCTCTGTAGTCTTCCTCTTTCCAATATATCCATTGTATCCAGTCAGTAATTACTACTTTGAGTAAGGCCCCTTTCACACATCAGTTTTTTGCCATCAGTCACAATCCGTGGAATTTTGAAAAAAAAAAAAAAAAAAAAAACAGATCCGGCCACAGATGCCGCTGGATCCGTTTTTTTTTCTCATTGACTTGTATTGGCAACAGATTGCGACGGATGGCCTAACGTTTTTATTTTTTTTGTGTACGTAGAAAAAAGTCCATCGCCATCCGTCGTTTGGTAGAATGGAAACCTATGGGCGCAGGATCCGTCATCATACGTCAGATTATGGAATCCGGCGACGGATTCAGTTTTGTTTTTTGTTTTTTTTTTAACTGAGCATGCTCCAATTGATTATTTAGCCCCCAGCTAGTTGGATCCGTCGCATCAGTTAAGCCACAATCTGCATTGATCAATGCAGAAGAGCCCCAACACTACGCCAAAGTATTTCTCTACGTTGGGGTCCCTAGCTTGTGTGTGTCCTCTCATGCAGTTAAAAAACTTACCGTGTATGGGACGCTGAGACCCAGGCTATATATGCGTATAATGTGGATTGGCAATAGGTGTGTATGGGGAGGGTTCACAAACGAAAAACTACTAACATTAAGGAATAACGTTTGGAACTCCATTCTATGTCTGAACTGGGTGCAAAAAACCTAAAAAACATCACTATGGGGAGATAAGGTATGCACACCAGTGACTATGGAAGGGGAATACATGGAATAGCAGAAACTGCTGTGTGAATACTGACATGAAAAATTCAATAGCTATTTGTAAGAATGAAATGTGAAAAATGGAACCTGCATTACTGCCATGAATATATGAATAAAGAGAAATTTAGCTACTGAATTGATCAATGCAGAAGAGCCCCAACACTACGCCAAAGTTGCATTGATCAATTCAGTAGCTAAATTTCTCTTTATTCATATATTCATGGCAGTAATGCAGGTTCCATTTTTCACATTTCATTCTTACAAATAGCTATTGAATTTTTCATGTCAGTATTCACACAGCAGTTTCTGCTATTCCATGTATTCCCCTTCCATAGTCACTGGTGTGCATACCTTATCTCCCCATAGTGATGTTTTTTAGGTTTTTTGCACCCAGTTCAGACATAGAATGGAGTTCCAAACGTTATTCCTTAATGTAAAGCCACAATCTGCGACTGATCCGTCGAGAAAACAGATTGTGACTGATGGCAAAAAACTGGTGTGTGAAAAGGGCCTAATACTTGTTGATTTGGTGGGCTCAGTGGCTTTCAATAAAGTGCTGAGGCGGAAGTAGAGTGGACCCCACATCCTTATCAGAATGGGAAGAGTCCAGGGAAACAGAAGAATTTCAACATTTGAGTCCTCCAGTAATTGATAACTAAGGCTAGTTTCACACTTGCGTTGAACGGGATCCGTAGCATTGCGTTGTGTGACGCATGCAACGGATGCGTTGCATATAGTGGCACAACACATGCTACAGATCGTACAAAATAACGCAGTCCGTTGTAGTTTTTTTTCCTTGACTTTACACATCTGAGCATGCGCAGTTGTGTAAAGTCAGCTGCGTTAACGGAATCCGTCAAATGACGCATTCTAACGGAATCCGCCACCATAGGCGTCCATTATAAAAACAACGGACGCCTAACGGATTCCTGCAGATTGCGTTTTTTTGACACTCCGCCAAGCGCAGAAAAACGTTACATGCTGCGTTCAATCCGCTAGACGCAGCGTCAAAATAACGCCGCTGCGTCGTCTAGCGGATGCAACGCAGACACTTGCGTTACAGTGCGTCGTCCATACAACTCTATGGAGAATAGCGCGGTCCGTTAACGGACTGCGCTATTCTCCATAGTGACGGAATGCGCTGAACGCAAGTGTGAAACTAGCCTAACTGAAAACTGAAAAGATAGTAAGAACATCTTCACTATGCCCAATGAAGAGACCTGTGTAGTCTCGAAAGCCTCTTAGATGTTACTATCTTTTCAGTACTCCATTAAAAAGGTCCTAACTGTGGACTCTGTTTTTAATATTTTTTTTCTATATACCGACTAACTTGGTGCAAAAATATTTTTTCCTTTAATACTATGGAAACAATAAGTAGAATGTCACCTATCCTGTAAGCTACCCTGCCAATGAGCTTCATTAACCCCTTGCCTCTGCAGACAATTTTTTTTTTGTTTGCATTTTTACCACCTTCCTCCAAGAGCCATAACTTATTTTCATCACAAGTGGGATGAAAATGATGAAAAGATAAAACTGCAATTTTGAATTTTGCAATCTTTTATTTTGCTGGAAAACCGCAGACACCTATTTATGTAGTGTGGCTGTAGGGCTTGATGTTAGTGATTTTAAATTGCGTAAAGATTTTCTGATTGTTGCTGGTACAGAATCAAAAGGACGTCTGTAAACAACCTATTGTGAGAATTGTATTGTAATAGTGGTGGCCCATATTTCAGTTTTTACAACCTTCTTTTAAAACCTTGTTGGTATTGTCATTCCTGCTACTAATGGGTATTAAAGAGAATCTGTCAGATTTTTGCTTTGTAATGTGAGGATAGCATGAGGTAAAGGTTGAGACACTGCTTTCAGAGCTGTTTGTTATTAGGCTGTGTACTGTTGTTTCCATACTATTAATGTTTTATCACCAGGAGATTATCACTGCCTGCACTACAGATGTTGTGAGCTATGCTTCTTCCATGCCGAAGCAGTTTACTATCAATAGACAATCTACATATCTAGCCTAGTGTGGGTATTATTAGTTATCTGAGCTCTGCTACATATTCCATCTAAGAACTATCACAACTGCTGCACCCAATAAACTAAGTAATACATCTTGGATTTAGGGTTTCTGTTCCTATACAGTGTCCACCCATATCCTGTCCACCGCCATTAACTTGAGAACGGCGGCAGCTATAGGCATAGACGTGGTGTCTAGGTATAGTAAAGTAGCCATGCGCTACGCAATGAAACCACCTATAGCGCCACCTGGTGGAAAACAACGGAGTTAGCATTTATTTCTATCTCAAAAACGGAACGAGATAGAGGAAAAAAAGTGAATTACAAATTGTAGGGGATCATCAATTCAATACGAATTGACACCTGTAGATTATGCTTCAGATTCCCCCTCCACTCCACCCCCGCTTGAAATATGTGAAATACGCTTTCAAAATATGTAACAGAAATGGATATGCTGAGAACTTGAACGTTTTCTGTTTGTAAACATTTCACACCACATGGATGAGCTTTGTACAATGTAATCCACTTTCTTATGGCAATTGGCATTGATTTTTACTTGCACCTACAGCCCAGGCTATCTGTACTAATGCAGCGATGTGCACCAAGAAACCACTCTTGATTGCCGTTTAATAGCTTGTTTACAGGCCAACCACCCTTCCCATACGCACAGAATAAGCGTAGTACGATCGCTCCGTGCCCGTAGGCGGATGGTGTGCTGCCGACAAGGATGGTAAAGTGAGCTTAAAAATGTCGCCCAACAAACGATTGTTTTGGGTTATTGGTAGCCTCTATATGCTGGTCAATTATTGGGACGTGAGCTTTCCTAGGAATCATCGTTGATGAATATTCCAATATAAATGCACCATAATAAGGGGGACACGATTTGGCTATGTGCAGTAACAGCAGAGAGGGGGATTCTGACACTGGAGGGGGTAATTCCGCTGATCACCTTGCCGGCATTAATAGAAGTACCGTATAGCTTGTCTTCCTGATACCTGATTTTAAACCCAGTCTATGGAATATGGTGTGGGAAATACGCCCAAAGACTGAGAAGCCATTAAGCCATTATTGAACGTCATGGACTTTGGTCTTTTTATGTAACTTTGTTTCTATGGTCCTGTATTAATACAATACTGAGCATCTGCATTACATGATTCCTTAGTACAACTATATACAGAGGGGATCTATGGGACCAGAAATCCAGGCTGCAGTTCCTCTGGTTGCTTTATTTCTCTGCTGTTAAGATGTTGGGAGGACAGTGCTTCATCGTTTTTGCAATGGGTACAGTAAGTTTGGAAAGTTCCTCTGCAGCTCGGAGCTCTCATGTGCACTCCGGTCGTGATACTGTTGTGTGACGGCTGAATGTGGAGAGCAGTAATGTCTGTGCTTACACTGCCTCTAACTGGATGCGGAAATGTCATGCAGCTTATTCATGCCTGTCTTCTTCTTTTCAGTGAGGAAGAGCTACCAATCCACGATGGAGCAGTAGACCGGGTATGTATGGACTGTGCATTATAGCTAGTGCTTTTAGGGTTCAGTACCACATCTGGATTTATTTATTGAGAGATTTCCTTCATTTCAAAATAATCCATAACTGAAATCCACCAGTATTCAGATCTTATACCAAAACACAAGATTCCTCCCATCGTACTGCATCATATCGGTAACTGAGGACACATGAGCATTTTCACAAGTGCTGTTTTCAGATTAATTCTTAGTCCTTTTTCTTTTGAGTTCAGCGAATTTAGGGTTTTTTTGCCGGTGTTGGGAAAGTTACATAAATGTGACATTAGGAAGAATGTGTTATACTATAAAGACGGTATGACTGTCTCTTGTGCTGCTCATGTAATAAGACAAATGCTAATGGGACCGCCTTATTATATAGGAAGTTTCATGAACTATGGGTCTGTGATGGCAATTGTACTCAGAATTCCTGCTATGTTGTCTGTGCTAACTGTATAGTCATAACTACATTAAAATTCCTTTAATCCAGCATCCAATAGTCTGAAAGAATTCTGAGACTGATTTTAAAGGGAACCGGTTACCAGATTTGATGACTATTATCTGAAGCCACCAATAGTAGCTCTTATATACAGAATTCTAATATGCTGTATATAAGAGCCCAGGCCACTGTGTAGAACGTAAAAATAACTTTTATATTACTCACCTGGGGGCGTTTCGGTCCGATAATGGTCACTGCTCTCCGGTCCAGCTCCTCCTCTCTGCTGCAATCGCCATCCTTCTCCTTCTGAGGCCCTTGTGCATGACGCGTCCAACGTCACCCACACAATCTGGCATTGTGGTCCTGCGCAGGCGCACTTTGATATACCTCCTCAGGGCAGATCAAAGCATTGTAGTGCGCATGCACAGGTCTTTACCCTTTCCTCGCACCTGCACATTACAGTACTTTGACCTGCCCTGAGCGGATCACACAAAGTGACACATCAATGGATTCCGGGTCTTTTTTTTTTTTTGTTTTGTTTTTCTACAACATGCTGCTGTCAGATGAGGTAGCAAAAACATGCAGACAGATTCCCTTTAAATTGTTTGCAACACTACAGTAACCCAATGCAGTGTGTATAGATCCTCTCTCTGTCTCTCCCTGGCTATGCCTCTCTCGATTATTTATATATATATATATATATATATATATATATATATATATATATATATAAAAATTTTTTTTTGTTTTATAAAGCAAATGTACCACCATACCATGAAGTGGTGTTACTGTGCCAATTGGGAGACCTATACTCAACTTAAAACATTTAACGTGAAGGTTATTATCCACATACCTGTTCATATGACGTCATCAGCGAGTGCAGATGAGTGAGAAATGGCTTGTGCTCCTCACAATGAGATGGCTCTTTATAGGGGTTGTACAACAAAAGGAATTATGCAGGGTTATGGTTTTTTTTTGTCAACAGGAAACTTCGTATATCTACATACTGAGAAGATGTTCGTCTCTATTGTCCTTTCAATATTGTAGGCAAGCCTATGAGAAGTTATTTTAGAACATTACATCACCTGGAAGGGGTTGGTATAGGGTTTATAATATCTCTGTCAATTCTTTGTTTTTCTAGCAAAAGTTTCTTGAAATTGAGCGGACCTCCAAATGGCTGAAAATGTTGAAGAGCTGGGACAAATACAAGAACTCTGAAAAGGTAATGGATGGGACTTTTCTATACATCTCCTACTTTGCAGCTAACTTCAGACACGAGACTAAAGACAGCGGATCAGCCGGCAGTCTATGTATGGAGGCCTCCCGACTGCTCCAACAGTTCATTTTCATTGGATTTTTCTTTTAGAAATAAGTCACTGCAAGAGGAGGCAAGTGTATGGAGGAGTCATGATCTGGTGGTCAGCTGTCCAGTGTATATTGGGGGGGAGGCGGATGGCAATATTTATGAATAGTCCTGTTCACAGTGAAATCGGGAATTACAGTAATGTAATGGAAGTTGATGACCTCTTTTCATAAATGCACAATGCTAGTTTTATAACCAGCAGTTTTTCCTCCTTTAAAAAGGTGACCGTAACATGTAAACTGCGCTAAATTTACCGTAAGACGAATACGTGAAACGGCTGATAATGAAAGTCGCCATTTATTTCTATGAATTTTTATGCTTTAGCTTGTGTATACAAAAGAGAAAATATTTAAAATGTAAGTCTTATTTGTACACCGTAATCTGATGGGTGCACTAATGCGTATTTTTTTTATATACTGTACTTAATAATTTTAATTTTTTTTTTTAAATTAAAGCTTCACAGAAGAATTTATAAAGGAATTCCCCTTCAGCTGCGTGGTCAAGTATGGTCTCTAATACTGGAAGTCCCGAAATTAAAAGACGAGAAAAAAGATCTTTATTCAGTAAGTTATTTGCTGTATTTCAAATTTTTCCATGTTGAAAAATCTGTGAATTTCACCCTCGCCATTGCACATAGTGAAATCTGTGGTGAAAATCTGCTTTTGATTACATTGACATTGCCCCGGATAGGTCAATCTGCAGCATGCTTTGGAGGAACGAGAGACCTGAGAATTCAAGCAATAGTTCAAAAAACTTGAATTCTTGAAAATAAATGTTATATATATATATATATATATATATATATATATATATATATATATATATATATATATATATATATATATATATATATATATATATATATATATATATATATATATATATAAATATTTAATATTGATTATCTGACCCATGTTCCTCACACTTGGCTACATAATGAGTTGTCACTTAGACTCTTTACCTCCAGTTCCTTATGTTATGTTGTGTGATGTGCAAAAGCCCCTTAAAGGGAACCTGTCATCAGGTTTTTCCCTTTTGAGCTGCGGCCACCACCAGCCCTTATATACAAAATTCCAGAATGCAGTATATAAGCGCCCAGACCGCTCTGTATAACATAAAAAAATACCTTTATATAACTTAATTAGGGGGCGATCCGGTACAATGGGTGTTGCTGGTCTCAGTCCTGTACATCGTCCTTCTTGTGTGATCGTCGTCCTACTGCCCAGCCTCGTGCATGAGACATCCTACGTCATCCACACAGAAGCCTCCATTGCGCTCCTGCACATGCTCACTTTTGATCTGCTCTGGGCAGATCAAAATACTATAGTGCGCTTGTGCGGGCATTCTTTAACCTCTCATCGCACCTGCACATTATAGTGCTTTGCTCTGCCCTCAGCAGAGACGATCAAAGTGAACATGCGTAGCACCGCAATGTAGGCTTGTGTGGAGGGCGTAGGACGTGTCATGCACACAGGGCTAGGCAAGGGGATGGCAATCTCTCAAGATAGAGGAGGTGCTGGACCGAGAGCAGTGACCCCCATCGGACCATACCGCCCCCTAGGTGAGCATTATAAAGGTGTGTTTTATGTTATACACAGCAGCCTGGGCTCTTATATACAGTATTCTGGAATGCCGTATATAAGGACTCACTGGTGATGGCCGCAGGTCATAAGGGGGAAAAACCTGGTGACAGGTTCCCTTTAGTGGGTCAGTATTGACTTTTAGGATTGCTACCTCCAATAAAGTACAGTAGAGCTCCTGTCCTCCTCTCAGTCAAGGCGTTTAACATACTTAAATTCTATTTGGCGCAGATTTGACAACTACACGTCCGTAACCCATCAGGTGTCATTATTGCTGAATTTAAGGCATTTTAATATGAGAATGTTACTAATAATTACAAGGATTTGCTGCACCTTTTATAATTTGCTGTGTTTTTACCTTTTTTTTTTTTTTTTTTTTTTTTTTTTAGATTCTAAAACAAAAAGCAAGAAACCTTTCTCCTGATATCAGACAGATTGATCTGGATGTGAATCGGACATTTCGGGACCACATAATGTTTAGAGATCGATACGGTGTTAAGTATGTGCAACCTTTTATCCACTATGAATAGCCCATCCTCCTATAAGGGACTGTCTGACACCTATGTTCTGTTGCAGGGGGTTATAGGAGCTGCTGGGAAGGGACTGCAGGGCCACCCTTTTGTGAAGTCCCGTTTGATACTACCCTCAAATAAAACATAGCAGAAAGTAAAAAAAAAAAAAAATAGGGATTAGCTGTGTAAGGCAAATAGTAGGGAATTTTATAATAAAGCGAATTACAAAAGTAAGGCCTTGCGCGTGCTCACAGTATTTTTTTTAGCACTTTTCTGGGATGATTTTTCCTTGCTTTTATTGATAAAAAAAAGCAAGGAAAAATCATCCCAGAAAAGTTAGAGAATCATGACTTGCTGTGCCCACGTTGCTTCTTTTTTTTGTTGCTGAAAAAAGCAACATGTCAATCATTTGTGTTTTTTTTTTTTTTGTTTTTTTTTCCCCTGCTTTTTTTCCCCAATTGACTTCAATGGAGTCAGGGAAAAAGGCAGGAAAAAAAAGCATGTGTACTGCCCATGTTAATTTTTGTGCGTGCTTATATGCTCTTTTTTTTTTTTTTTTTTTTTTTACGTCACTGGGGTTCCCTGCAGCCTCATTTTGCAATCTTTACCACAGGACTTACTGCAGGGAACTCCGGTGACATCACAAGGTGAATCCAGTTCATGCTGGGGAATCACTGGTGTTTCCTGTAGATGCGCCGGCATGTACTCTGTTCACTTTTCCTTGCCTTCAGGGCAGCTTTGTCACTAGAATTTCCACCAGCAAGGTCCCGCGGTAAAGCCCGCGAGGCCTAGGTAACGGAAACCCCATTGATCCACCGCCATGAACTTTATTCACCTTGTGATGTCACAGGGGTTCCCTGCACCTAAGCCTAGGGAACTCCTAGGGTGCTCTGGTCTGTGAGGCGATCTGTACCTCAGTAACCCGGAGTCGTCATGGTGATGACTCTGGGTTACCATGGCAGTGATCGGGTCCATGTCATCGTATTGCAGGGACCCAATCGCCATGGAGAGGTAAGTGATTCCTCTCCCTGCCTCCTGAATGCTGTGATTTCATTGATTACAGCATTCAAGGGGTCAAACAGCTGGAAGCAGCTTGAGTACCACTCCAGGCAGTGAGAGCCGGGTCCCGGCTGTAACATCAGCTGAAGAACTGGCGGTAATTGCAGGGGTACAGTGAACGAACCCCCAAGATTTCCATGACAAAAAAGCATGCAAAAACGCATGAAAAAAAAGCACATTTTCTTTAGCAGCTTTTTTCCTGCCAACACCTACCTTTTTTGTGCATATAAAAACATTACAAGGGCACGTAGCCTAGGGGTTTAAAGATTTTGATAAAAGTGGTATTGGAATAAGGCAACCCCTCTTTAAAACTAAATTGGACAGTATGCGGAAAAGCGAGGCAGTTGCCATTTCTGCCAGTTGTGTGATAGTTGGGATTGTTGATCCAACTGAAAGGTTCTAGTTACACAATTTTTTTAGTGCGAGATGGAGGTACTCCCGGCACATACATTACACCTTCCAATAGGGCTCTGTAAAGTGGACTGATGTGTAAAATAGCATATGCGCTGATAGCAAAGACAAAATGGGATTTGAACAAATTAGAAAAGAAAGGGACCTCGGGCACACGGCTCAGCTCCCTCTCACATCTCAGTGATGGTATTGGGAGGTTGTTGGGAGCACCAAGTGCTAGCACCTTTTAATTAATCTGACACCGCTGTTTTGGGTGGTTACCACAGACTGGACGTGTATTGAACAGTTAATCATCAGTGCTTATGCAGCTACGGAACATCCATTATGTGCAGTTTTTAGTTTTCGTACATGGCGCCATCATATTTTACAGTACCAGCACTGTCACCTGCTGGGCTGCTTAGTGTGGTTGTGAGCAACTAAACTTTGTAATCCTTGATGAAAATGTATGTAAAGATCCCCATGGACACTAAAACAATACATATAACCAAAAGGAAAAGAAGTGCCTGGGAAAAAAAAATAATAGAAAAGAATTGGTAGACTTATAAATATAAAGTCTAAAAACAATGAAATACAGTTTGCTTAGCCACCATTTTTTTTATCCATGCCTGTATTGTGGGAACCCAAGGGATAAGAAGTATAGAGCACTTATAAATATGAATGCTATAAATAGTATAATCAGAATAGTATTCATGAATGGATATCTATATAAAGAAAATACCTATGAGTATATGAGTCACAGTAGATGTAAATAAAAAGTCATGTAACACAGAGGGCTCACCCACCAAACAGCCTTTACTCATTGAGGGAGGCCACAGTGCGGCGATGTGAGGATGCATATTTCTGTAGACACTTAGTGACAAGGCCATTTCACACATTTGGCTTTTCACCGGATTGCCGGATCTGGTACACTCCAGTACAGTGTGATACAGTACAATGGCAGCGCGGCAACTTGCTCCAGTCACATGACAGCATGTGACCGGAGCTTGTCGCGCTGCCATTGTACTGTATCACACTGTACTGGAGTGTGCCGCATCTGCCAATCCAACGAAAAGTCGGATGTGTGAAATGGCCCTTAGAGGGACTGCAGACTTGTGGATTTAGACTGGACAGCCCCTGTAATGATTAGAGAAGCTTTCAGACATATGTATAATATGACTGTAAAACTGGGCTTTATTCTTCTCACTCCATAATCGGAGAATGAATTTATTTCTTTTTTAACAATCAGGCCAAGTGCCCTTTAAGTGAAGCCACTTGGTTGACTTGAATGTTGTTGCAGTGTGTATAGCTTGGGATCATCATAGATCCAGTTATCATATTGAAGTTTTCCAGTACAGAAGTACAAGCCCTGGATATCTTCCAGACTAAACTCTATTGAATACAGCCGTCTGTACTTTTCATATTGATTTCACATGCTTTGTTCCTTTCAGCCGCTTGTTAGTTTATTAGAGCAGCGCAAATGGCTTTTCATATATAAATGCAAAATTGGATGAAATTTATGAAATGTTTTAAAGCAGTCTAAATGATGTATTGCTGAAAGTGTTTTGTTGTTTTTTTTTCTCCCCACAGGCAACAGGCTTTATTCCATGTGTTGGCAGCGTATTCATTGTATAATACGGTAAGTGGTAACTTAAAGAGGCCCAACCACCAGATTATTGCTATATGAAGTAAAGGCAGTGCCATACTGGCACTAAAAAGCTCAATCCAGGCATACCTATTATAGAAAGATCTGATGCTTGGTAGATGAAAAAGCTTGAGGAAACGCACTGCACTTTCAGTGTGCAACAGGGTCAGGCCTCTGTGTGTCGGGTCCTCTACGTTTATTCTTCCTCCAGCGTCCTCCTGTCTTGACACTTTTTTCTTTATTTGAATATCGCTCCGAAATCACTGTTAGTGGCGTGTGCTCATTGCTACACTAATTGTCTTCATTAAAATGGCGCCGAAGTCTGCGCATGCAGGTACTGCAATCTCCGGCACTATTTTATTTAAGTCACTGCGGCGAAGACTTGGAGCGGCAGGGGCATGTGCGCAGATGTGTAAAATAAATAAATCTGTGAATGCGCCAATGCCTTTCGTAGTCTTCATTTTAGTTTATTCAATAAAACGGTCCTGGAGATTGTGATACGGTCATGCACTGACTCTGGCACCATATTAATGAAGAGATAATTGCTACGGCAATGCGCACGCACCGCCATCAACATCAATGGCGGTATGACGTGATATTCAAATAAAGAGGGGGCAAGCCCGAAGGACGCTGGAGGAGGAATAAACTGAGGACCTGACCCACAAAGACCCGGCCTGATGCACACATCAAACTGCAGTGCATTTCTGTAACTTTAATTAATTAGCAACTAAGCATCCCATCTTTCTATAACAGGTATGCCTCAACTCAGCATCTTAGTGCCCGTATGGCACTGCCTTTAATATCGCAAAATCCTGGTGGTTGGTTCTCTTTTAAAGTATAATGAAGATCACAATTTTACTCCAAAGTGCTAAGTTAGCCATGAATACAACTTATGTTGATTTGGTTTTGACAACCCCCAAAACCTGAAAGAAATATTTTCAAAACATCATCTTTATGTAAACTACTTTCTTTATCGTTCCTTTGGGAGACCCAGACCTTGGGTGTTTAGCTTCTGCCTCCGGAGGACACACAAAGTACTACACCTAAAAGTGTAGCTCCTCCCTCTGAGCTTATACACCCCCTGGTGAGCCAGTCACAGCCAGTTTATCACTTTGTGTTCAGGAGGCATTCATCCACACATGCATTCTCATATGATTTTTTTTTTTTGGAAAAAGATTGGAAGAAGTGCGGGTCCACGTCTGGACTCCCGGCATATCCCTTCTCACCCCACTGTGTCGGTGGTGTTGTAAGGTTGATTTCCAAGGCTGGAGCCTTACATGCCGTGCTCCTTCACCATCCCTCCTGGGCTCTGGATTGAAGTGGGAGCCAGCGCGGTCTCCATGCCTGGCAGGAGACCGGTCTCCGTCCACAGCCCCTTGAGGACTCTGCTGGTCCGGAGCACTCATCCCCAGGGACCTGGCCCTGCGTCTCTGCAGCTTAGTACATGAAACGTTCATATGTTGGGGGTCCATGTCCTTTATTGTATGGGGAGAGTGTGTTTGCTGTATTTGTTTTGACATTTCCGGCGGGTCCTCTGGCTTTCGCCCGAGAACCGCGCCGATGGTGCCTGTGCGTCGGCCTCGCTGCTCAAATTTACGCCCCGGCTTCGCCGGAGGCCTAGTTTCTGTTACCTGCCCTCGCATGTCACTCATGCAGAGGGACAGTCACGGCTCCTCCCGGCGGCCGTCCTGCACAGGGGAGGGACACTCCCCACTGCTTGTGCGTGACTCCTCCCCTGCAGGTCTCTATGGCCCTCCAGATCCCGCTTTCCTACAGGGACGCCCCCGTCCTGCCCCCTCTCTTCGCTCCGGCGGCCATTTTCTTGGACAGGGTTCACTCTGCGCTGGGCCATCCTGCACTCTGCATCCCTGCTGAGGTGCTGTGCACTGGGGGTCCGGGCTTCGGGATCTGGAGGGCACACAACACCGCTTCCAGCGGTCTGGTAAGCCACAGCCGGTCTCTGGTTGTGGACCTCTGAATATACTCCCTGGGGTTCATTCTCTTTGTAGAAGCTGTTTTCCCCACTCCAGCAGCATGTCTCACACGAGGAGCAAGGCTCCAAAGCTTTATACTGCATGCGCTGCATGTAAGCTCCTGCTGCCTGAACCGAGCACCTATCCACATTGTGATGTCTGCTCTAACTTGGCGGTGCCACAGCCTGGAGTCTCACCCCCAGTGGTCTCTCAGGCTGCTTCTGCACCTGTGGCTGAACCCCCGGCCTGGGTAGAGTCCTTCTCTAGGTCTATCTCCCAGTCATTTGCTGAGTCCATGGGACTTCTGTCCAGGACTTTGATGAATATGCATCAGCCCCCTTCACAGGGTGCCTCTAATGCTCTTGCTAAGGGTCCTTTAGGATCACTATCCTCTGACCTCCGTCCACTGGAGCTCACAGAGGATTCATCATCAGGGCACAGACCCCGTCCTCCTAAGAGGCGCCGCAGGGTTTCCTCTCCCTCCTCATCCCGCGGCTCTGATTCAAGAGCTGACTCGCAGGATGAGGAGGATGTCTTTACAGGGGGTTCGGAGGCTAACTCCATGTGCCCCATTGATCTTTCTGAGGGTGACTCAGAACTTAGTGACTTGATTGCTTCCATTAATTCTGTACTGGATCTCAATCCGCCAGTATCAGAGGAGCAACCCTCTCTGGCAGAAAAACACCAGTTTACCTCGCCTAAGAGAGTAAAGAGTGTGTTCTTTAACCACTCCAGTTTTCAGACCGCTGTGACCAAACCCAGGGCCTGTCCTGACAAACGCTTCCCAAAGCGTGGTTCTGATGACCGTTTTCCCTTTCCACCTGAGGTGGTCAAGGAGTGGGCTCACTCCCCAAAGGTAGACCCTCCGGTGTCTAGGCTCTCAGCCCGGACCGTTGTGTCTGTGGCTGATGGCACTTCCCTTAGGGATGCCATTGACCGTCAGATTGACCTTCTAGCCAAATCTGTGTATGAAGCGGCGGGGGCCGCGTTTTCCCTAAGTTTTGCAGCAGTGTGGGCCCTCAAAGCCATCTCTGCTTCTCTAGAGGAGATGCATTCCCTCACCAGAGAATCTATGCCCGAGATGGTTGCCTTAACTTCTCAAGCTTCAGCTTTTTCTTCTTATGCCATGTCTGCCATGCTAGAGGCTTCTCACCGCACTGCGGTGGCTTCGGCTAATTCCCTCGTTATCCGCAGGATCTTGTGGCTTCGAGAGTGGAAGGCAGATGCTTCTTCAAAGAAGTACCTTGCTGGGCTCCCTTTTGCTGGTTCCTGGCTGTTCGGTGAACCGCTGGATGAAATTATTAAAGAAGCTACTGGCGGGAAGAGTACTTCCATGCCACAAACCAAGACCAGGAAACCTGCCCAGGGTAGGATTCAGTCGAGGTTTCGCTCCTTTCGTTCCTCCAACTGGTCGTCCTCTAAGCCCTCCGCCTCGTCCGCTAACTCAGCTAAGGACGAGAAATCCAACTGGCGCTCAAAAGCGCGTCCACAGAAGACCGCAGGAGGTCCTGCCACTAAGGCAGCCTCCTCGTGACTCTCTGCCCGCTCCAGCAACGTCCTTAGTCGGTAGCAGGCTCTCCCACTTTGGCGACGCTTGGTTTCAACAAGTCTCCGATCAGTTGGTGAGAGATATCATCTCTCACGGCTACAGGATAGAATTCTCTTCCAGCCCGCCAAACAGATTTTTTCTCTCAACTCCCCCCTGCTCCAAGGCCGCCGCCTTCTCACAGGCCGTGGCAGCCTTGCAGGCCAACGGAGTAATTGTACCAGTTCCCGCCCGGGAACGGTTCAGAGGTTTTTACTCAAACCTTCCTAGTTCCCGAAAAGGACGGTACCTTCCGACCCATCCTGGATCTCAAGCTTCTCAACAAGCATGTTCGGGTGCGGCACTTTCGCATGGAGTCTCTGCGATCAGTCATTACCTCAATGACCCAACGGGATTTCCTGGCGTCCATCGACATCAGAGATGCCTATCTACATGTGCCAATTGCAGTTTCACACCAGCGTTGGCTACGCTTTGCAATAGGAGAAGATGATTTCCAATTCGTGGCTCTCCCCTTCGGGTTAGCCACGGCCCCTCGGGTATTCACCAAGGTCATGGCAGCAGTGATTGCGGTTCTGCACCTCCAGGGGTTGGCAGTGCTTCCTTACCTGGACAACCTTCTAGTCAAGGCTCCATCCAGCGCAGACTGTCAGCGGAGTGTCTCGCTCACTCTCGCCACTCTAGCCCAATTCGGGTGGCTTGTCAATCTTCCCAAATCCACTCTGACTCCGACCCAGAGTCTCACGTACCTAGGGATGCAGTTCGAGACTTTGCCGGCACTTGTGAAGTTGCCCTTAGACAAACAGCTGTCACTCCAGTTGGCGGTGCGCTATCTCCTGAGGCCCCGCCGTTATACCCTCAGGCGTCTGATGCAGGTGCTGGGTCAAATGGTGGCGTCCATGGAGGCTGTTCCCTTTGCCCAGTTCCATCTGCGCCCCCTGCAGCTGGACATTCTCCGCTGTTGGGACAAGCGGCCTTCCTCCTTACACAAGTTAGTGGCTCTGTCGCCACGGACCAAGAGCTCTCTTCAGTGGTGGCTTCGGCCCCTCTCCCTGTCCCAAGGGCGCTCCTTCCTGGCCCCGTCCTGGGTGATTCTCACCACGGATGCCAGTCTATCCGGCTGCGGAGCGGTATGTCTCCACCACAGAGCACAGGGCACTTGGTCTCCGTCCGAGTCAGCCCTTTCAATCAATGTGCTGGAAACCAGAGCCAGGCTTCTAGCTCTCCTAGCATTTCACCACCTGCTGGCGGGCAGGCACATTCGAGTCCAGTCAGACAATGCGACAGCGGTTGCCTACATCAACCATCAAGGCGGGACACGCAGCCGCCTGGCAATAATGGAGGTACAACGCATTCTTCAATGGGCGGAGGACTCCAGGTCCACCATATCCGCAGTCCACATCCCAGGCGTGGACAACTGGGAGGCAGATTATCTCAGCCGTCAAAGCGTGGACGGTGGCGAGTGGTCCCTGCACCCGGCAGTATTTCAGTCGATCTGCCGCAAATGGGGCACTCCGGACGTGGACCTAATAGCATCCCGTCACAACAACAAAGTTCCTGTTTACGTGGCTCGCTCCCACGATCCTCAGGCCTTCGCTGTGGACGCTCTGGTTCAGGACTGGTCCCAGTTTCGTCTGTCCTACGTGTTTCCCCCTCTAGCTCTCTTGCCCAGAGTCCTGCGCAAGATCAGAATGGAGGGTCGTCGAGTCATCCTCATTGCACCGGACTGGCCCAGGCGAGCTTGGTATCCGGACCTGCTCCAACTGTCCGTAGAGATGCCGTGGCATCTCCCGGACCGTCCAGACCTACTCTCGCAAGGTCCGTTTTTCTGCCCAAATTCTGCGGCCCTCAAATTGACGGCATGGCTCTTGAGTCCTGGATTTTGACTGCTTCTGGTATTCCCCCTGAAGTCATCTCCACTATGACTCGGGCCCGCAAGTCTTCCTCTGCTAAGATCTATCACAGGACTTGGAAAATTTTCCTGTCCTGGTGTCGCTCTACCGGCCATCCTCCTTGGCCATTCTCCTTGCCGACTCTTCTGTCTTTTCTACAGTCCGGTCTGCAGCTACGACTCTCCCTCAACTCTCTCTCGGCTGGCTCAGGTCCGCACCTTCATGCAGGGCGCGTCTCACATCATTCCGCCTTACCGGCGGCCCTTGGACCCCTGGGACCTTAACTTGGTTCTCACGGTCTTGCAGAAACCCCCCTTTGAGCCTCTTAGGGAGGTTTCTTTGTATCGTCTTTCACAGAAAGTGGCCTTTCTGGTTGCCATAACTTCTCTCAGGAGAGTCTCTGATTTTGGCTGCGCTCTCCTCGGAGTCACCTTTTTTAGTCTTTCATCAAGACAAGGTGGTTCTCCGTCCGACTCCGGACTTTCTTCCTAACGTGGTCTCTCTTTTCCACCTTAACCAGGACATTACCTTACCTTCCTTCTGTCCGGCCCCTGTTCATCGCTTTGAAAAAGCTCTACATACTCTAGATCTGGTGCGTGCTCTCTGGATCTATGTGTCTCGCACCGCTGCGCTTAGGCGGTGCACCTCTCTTTTTGTGCTAACCACAGGTCGGCGCAAGGGCCTCCCTGCTTCTAAGCCGACCTTAGCCCGTTGGATTAGGTCGACCATTTCGGACGCCTATCAGAGTGCGCAGGCGCCTCCCCCGCCGGGGATCAAAGCACACTCGACCAGAGCTGTCGGTGCCTCTTGGGCTTTTAGGCACCAGGCTACGGCTCAACAAGTCTGTCAGGCTGCCACTTGGGCTAGCCTGCATACCTTCTCGAAGCACTACCAAGTGCATGCTCATGCTTCGGCAGATGCGAGCTTGGGTAGACGCATCCTTCAGGTGGCGGTCGCCCATTTGTGAAGTTAGGTTCTGCCTACTTCTTAGTTTTTCTGTTTATTCCCACCCAGGGACTTCTTTGGAACGTCCCAAGGTCTGGGTCTCCCAAAGGAACGATAAAGAAAAAGAGAATTTTGTTTACTTATCGTAAATTCTTTTTCTTATAGTTCCGTCTTGGGAGACCCAGCACCCTCCCTGTTGCCTGTTGGCAATATCCTTGTTCCGCGTGTTTTCACCGGCTGTTGTCGTGGACAGAGTCTCCGGTTGTTCCGGCTCTTGCTCTGTTCTACTTGTGGGTGGCTATTCTCCTTCAGCTTTTGCACTAAACTGGCTGTGACTGGCTCACCAGGGGGTGTATAAGCTCAGAGGGAGGAGCTACACTTTTAGGTGTAGTACTTTGTGTGTCCTCCGGAGGCAGAAGCTAAACACCCAAGGTCTGGGTCTCCCAAGACGGAACTATAAGAAAAAGAATTTACGGTAAGTAAACAAAATTCTCTTTTTTGTAATACATGTGTGTGTGTGTGTGTATGTATGTATGTATGTATGTATGTATGTATGTATGTGTGTATATATGTATATGTGTATGTGTGTGTATATATGTATATGTATATATGTATGTGTATATATATATATATATATATATATATATATATATATATATATATATATATATATATATATATACACATATATATATAAAAATATATATATATATACACATATATATATACACAGTTAGGTCCAGAAATACTTGGACAGTGACACAAGTTTTGTTATTTTAGCTGTTTACAAAAACATGTTCAGAAATACAATTATATATATAATATGGGCTGAAAGTGCACACTCCCTGCTACAATATGAGAGTTTTCACATCCAAATCGGAGAAAGGGTTTAGGAATCATAGCTCTGTAATGCATAGCCTCCTCTTTTTAAAGGGACCAAAAGTAATTGGACAAGGGACTCTAAGGGCTGCAATTAACTCTGAAGGCGTCTCCCTCGTTAACCTGTAATCAATGAAGTAGTTAAAAGGTCTGTGGTTGATTACAGGTGTGTGGTTTTGCATTTGGAAGCTGTTGCTGTGACCAGACAACATGCGGTCTAAGGAACTCTCAATTGAGGTGAAGCAGAACATCCTGAGGCTGAAAAAAAAGAAAAAATCCATCAGAGAGATAGCAGACATGCTTGGAGTAGCAAAATTAACAGTCGGGTACATTCTGAGAAAAAAGGAATTGACTGGTGAGCTTCGGAACTCAAAAAGGCCTGGGCGTCCACGGATGACAACAGTGGTGGATGATCGCCGCATACTTTCTTTGGTGAAGAAGAACCCGTTCACAACATCAACTGAAGTCCAGAACACTCTCAGTGAAGTAGGTGTATCTGTCTCTAAGTCAACAGTAAAGAGAAGACTCCATGAAAGTAAATACAAAGGGTTCACATCTAGATGCAAACCATTCATCAATTCCAAAAATAGACAGGCCAGAGTTAAATTTGCTGAAAAACACCTCATGAAGCCAGCTCAGTTCTGGAAAAGTATTCTATGGACAGATGAGACAAAGATCAACCTGTACCAGAATGATGGGAATAAAAAAGTTTGGAGAAGAAAGGTAACGGCACATGATCCAAGGCACACCACATCCTCTGTAAGACATGGTGGAGGCAACGTGATGGCATGGGCATGCATGGCTTTCAATGACACTGGGTCACTTGTGTTTATTGATGACATAACAGCAGACAAGAGTAGCCGGATGAATTCTAAAGTGTACCGGGATATACTTTCATCCCAGATTCAGCCAAATGCCGCAAAGTTGATCGGACGGCGCTTCATAGTACAGATGGACAATGACCTCAAGCATACAGCCAAAGCTACCCAGGAGTTCATGAGTGCAAAAAATTGGAACATTCTGCAATGGCCAAGTCAATCACCAGATCTTAACCCAATTGAGCATGCATTTCACTTGCTCAAATCCAGGCTTAAGACGGAAAGACCCACAAACAAGCAAGACCTGAAGGCTGCGGCTGTAAAGGCCTGGCAAAGCATTAAGAAGGAGGAAACCCAGCGTTTGGTGATGTCCAAGGGTTCCAGACTTAAGGCAGTGATTGCCTCCAAAGGATTCGCAACAAAATATTGGAAATAAAAATATTTTGTTTGGGTTTGGTTTATTTGTCCAATTACTTTTGACCTCCTAAAATGTGGAGTGTTTGTAAAGAAATGTGTACAATTCCTACAATTTCTATCAGATATTTTTGTTCAAACCTTCAAATTAAACGTTACAATCTGCACTTGAATTCTGTTGTAGAGGTTTCATTTCAAATCAAATGTGGTGGCATGCAGAGCCCAACTCGCGAAAATTGTGTCACTGTCCAAATATTTCTGGACCTAACTGTATGTATATATAATATATATATATATATGTATGTATATGTGTGTGTATATATTATATATATATATATATGTAATATAATATATTATATTATATTATATATATATAATATAATATATTATATTATATATATATATATATATATATATATATGTGTATGTATATAATCTTTTATTAATTACCCATGTATTCCAAAGGGATTTTTTTTTTCTTTTTCTCTGGATTAACTTGAGATTTTGTGTGTGTGTGTTATTACTTTTTTTTATAGTAAACCTGTATTGCAGTGTAGATATCAAAAACCAGTTTATAGAGATGCTCAACCTGTGGCCAGGTGTTACAGGAGAATCAAGATGGCAGGCACTTACCTTCATCAGGACCCGCCTGCCTAGGCAACCTATCAGCACCCCATGATTGCAGAGTGGGGGGATCGATGGGTGTAGGGAAAGAGCTTCCAGGCAGGATTGCACAGTTTATATGCCGCTGTTAGTGGTTAACAACAATTGGCGCTAGTTCTTATCTCTGCTCTTACAAGCAGATGCAGGCTATGTAACACAGCCAGACCGTGCCCTGGGTGTGCAGAATCCGCTCCCGATCCCACTCTGTAGACCCTCAACTGCTTCATGATGCAATAATACGTCATGTGGCAGGAAGGAGTTGAACAACCGCCGGTCTGCTTTAGTCATGTAATAGTATTGACTAAGAGAATCTTTCATGACCTTGTTACAGAAATGTTCTGATATTTTGAGCTAGAATTAGGCCTCTTGTGCAGAACAGTAACATTATTTTGTGACTTGCTGCACAGTTGTACATTGCTTTATAAGGGAACAATATACACATATAGAGCTACTCTCCCCTGGAATCTAACTTCTAGGGCATCTCTAAAATAGCAAATGGGTACTTTAACTAAATCACGATTACTGTTAAAGGGAACCTTTCAGGTCCCCTATGCCTTCCAACCCAGCAGCGTTCACATGTGTATGCCAAAATTGCCTGCCTAACCAGCCCTATTTTACTATTTATAAATTCTTTAAGCATTGATTTTAGTAAAGTGCGCTGTCCCTATTCTAATTGGTGCTTTGACTAGTCGAAGTGGGGTCATTTCCCCTGCCTAGTCGGCCCCCTTTCCATATGATCATGCTCCTGTGGGCTTGATAACATGATTTGCACAAGCTGGCGTCACCGCAGCTCTGAAAATCTTCCGCATGCGTGTGGCTCATTTTGGCAGTGTCAGTGTGGCTCAGAAGTTGGGGGTACATTTCCCGGCTTCAGAGAGGCGCATTGTGCATGATTGAAGGTTTAAAAATTGTTTTTCCGATCATGCGCAGTGAACCACTCTTAAAGGTAACCTGTCACCACTTTTTTGGTGTATTAGCTGCGGCCACCACCACCGGGCTCTTATATATAGCATTCTAACATGCTGTATATAAGTGCCCAGGCCGCTGTGAGAACATAAAAAACACTTTATAATACTTACCTAACGGTCATGAGGTGGGCCTAATCGGAGTCTCCGTTCTCCGGTGCCGGCGCTTCCTCTTTCGGCCATTTTCGTCCTGTTTCTGAAGCCTGTGTGCATGACGCAGCTACATCATCCACACTCGCACTACAATACTTTTGTGAGGTAAATCCTGGGATATGAAGAGGAATTATGACTAGAAGTCATAATTGCTCTCATCACTCCCTGGCAGTGCCCCCCCTCCCTGCTTGTTCTCAAATGTCCAGCATCTGTGGAGGTGTCACATCCCACTTACACCTCCAACAGCCATCTCCTCTGATATGGAGATGAGATGATGTGAGGACAATGGACACAGGATGACTCCCTGCCGTCCCCCTGTAACAAGAGTTGTATCTCATTAGCAAGGCTTGGAAGTAGCCAGACAGAACGACTCCAGTAAAAAATGGTTCATATCTCGCAAGCCATATCTCCGATAAATATGGCAACCATAAAAATGGTGTTTGCGCAGGCGGACGATGCCGGCACCCCCTTTTTATGGGAGCAGGACATTGGGAAATACCCCAGGCGTGATATCAGCCATATGGGAACTCGTAGACAGGTCATGAGTCCCCTCGTTCTGTAGCTAAATTCATAACTGTCACAATGAGAGCATTGGCGTCCGCCTACGACGCTCCCAGGCAAAGTTATGGCCAATATCCCCTTTGCTGGATAATTCTGATCCATGCAGGGGGAGTGGCAGTGCTTCCCTGTGAGGTCACTAAGGTAGGAGGGGACCTGGATCTGCCCAGGTTGATAACCCTACTTCGGCCATTTTCCAGTGTTCTTCTGCTCGGGGGCCTGGTTGGGAAAGACCTGTGAGGAAGAATCCTAGAAACCTGGTCTACAGCGCCCCCCTGTGGCCAGACACACAAGGTAACTGATTGAATTGCATATCTGTTTGTAAACCATGCTTTATCTGTAACTGTACTCTGACATATGTATATTCTGTAGATTCCCTATTGTATATATTGTAGTTTCTAGTGTGCCTTAGGCGATTAAATTATATAATTAATCTTGGGCTGTTCTGTTATCTCGATCTTGAATCCCACGTCTGTGTGTTCGGCTAATAGTTACCGTAAATCGGTTGGTGGCAGCGAGTTGTGCCAAGGATTATTGTGGGGAGGCCAGGGAGATTCGGGAAGATATTATATATTCCGCCCGCGGAGGTCGGGGGAATATATACCCTACTCTCACCGGGGACCCTTCAATAATCGGCATAAGTAGTATAGCGGCCTCCTTGCTTATTGTCGGGCAATTCCATAATTGGCCTGACTATAAGAGGGGCGCTAGAGAGCGCGTCACGTGCTCTGTCTGTCGGTCGGGAGGTATAAAGGAGGGGTGACCCCCCACTTGTTACCCCCCGATTGTGACGTACTGGTAGCCAGCGCGGGGGATTTCTGAGTGACCCCCCCGGTGGTTTGTGACATATTGGTGGCAAGCGGTGGGATCGAGATAATAGTGTGTGTGAGTGTGAGACCCATACTCCCAGACACTAAAGACTGCCTGCAGCAGCTGTGGCTGCTGGGGTCTTCAGACCAGCTCAACACTAGTGTCAGAGTGCAGATACTGTAAGGTGTGTGGAGGCATCAGGTGTCAGTTCTGTGTCAGTGACCAAAGGTCTGCAAGAATGGCTGATGGCACCAGGAGCAGAGCTATGCAACTGGCCAATGCTAAAGCAGGAGCCGAAGAGAGGGAGGACGGTGCTGTGGACAGTAATGAGGAGGTTGCCCACGAGTCCTCCAGGAGCTCAACGCCAGAAAACAGCTCTGCAGAGGACATTGCACAACCGGGCACTGCTGGACAAGATGAGGAGCAGCTCGCCCAAGGGTCCTCAACGAGCCAGATGCCAGCCCTCCGCTCTGCCATGGACAGTGAATCACCAGGCTCCGCAGCGGGCCGCAGATCACCACGTGCCATTCCACCGAGCCTGGGAGGCTCGGATAGCCTTCTTCAAATGGCTATGGCCCTACGCCAGGCTGGAGACCGGGAGGGCTACAAGGAACTCATGGCCGAGCGTGAGCGGCAAGCAGCGCGTGAAGAGCGCCAGGCAGAGCGTAACTACCAGCTGCAGCTAGCTCAGCTCCGGCCCTCATCAGCCACCCGTGACCTTCCAGACACCAAACTTCCAAAGGTCCGTGTTGAGGACTTCCCAGTGCTGGAGAAGGATGGAGACTTGGACTCTTTCTTGACTGCTTTTGAACGGACTTGCTTGCAGCATCATCTGAACAAGGACCAGTGGGCCAAATACCTGACCCCCCGTTTAAGGGGTAAGGCCCTGGATATCCTTGGGGACTTGCCTGCTGAGGCGGATCAGGGCTACGACACCATCAAGCGGGCCCTGATCCAACAGTACAACCTCACCCCGGAGTCCTACCGCAAGAAGTCCCGGACGCTGCAGAAGGGACCAAAGGACTCCTGGGCTGACCACCGGCGGGCACTTGCCCGAGCTGCCGACCACTGGACCCAAGGCCTGCAGCTTTCCACCGGACCGGAGATCCTGGACTTGTTCATCACGGAGCAACTCTTGTGGAACTGCCCTGAGGATCTCCGCCAGTTCATCCGAGACCAGAAGCCAAAGGGATCCACGGCTACAGCTGCCCTGGCCGATGACTACACCAACAATCGGGCTCCTGAAGCCAGGAGAGCAGCCACCAGCAGCACCTGGAGAGGGGGTAAGATGAACTCTGCGACTGCCCCACCTGCCCCTAGACTGCAGGGGGTGTCCCCCTCAACTCCCCTCTCCAGGCCCGTGGCAGAGCCAAGACGGTGCCACCAGTGCAACCTACCTGGACACTTCAAGGCCATGTGCCCTCAGCGTCCCAAGGCCCCGGCTCCGTCCCCGTCCCAAGGGCCGCCCAAGGTGTATTGTGTGGGTGGGGGTGGTGGTAGGTCCCTGGACAGCTTCCAACCTGTCACCGTCGGCCGGTCTGTGACCATAGGACTGCGAGACAGCGCCTCGGAGGTGACTCTGGTGCGGCCTGAGATGGTGTCCCCCCAAGACTTGATCCCTGGAAAAACCCTCGCTGTCTCCGGGATTGGAGGCATTGACCCGGCGCTGCCTGTTGCTGACATTTATGTGGACTGGGGCGCGGGGCGAGGGGTGAGAGAGGTGGGGGTAACTGATCGGATCCCTGCAAACGTGCTACTTGGGACAGATTTGGGGCAAATAACCTCCCAGTTTGGCCCCGCCCCAAAGGCTGAACCTTCAGCCAGTGCTGACGTGCCTCCGGACAATGTTAATGTGTTATCTATGAATGATGTAAGGGAGGAGGGAGTGAACTCTGATATTTCTGCTTGCACAGACACCATAGACACACACGCAGCTGCAGCTGTGACAGGGGAGGGGGTCAGAGAAAGGTGTGACAATGCCTCTACAAGTAACCAGCCTGTGAGCTGGGATCTGCTGCCCTCTGCAGGGATAAGCAGAGAGCAGGGTGCTGCAGGGGGAGGACCAGTGTGTGGGGTGGGGGCTACCACAGCAAATGTGGGGTCCCCAGAGATTTCACAGCGGGGTTCTGTTGCTGCAGGGGGGGAACAGGCAGGTGAGATTGGGGCCGGTCCAGGAGCGGAAGTGCTCCCAGGTAAGATCTCGGTGCAGGGTTCCCCCACAACCGGGGTGTCAGGAAGCCAGGTAGGTCTGCCTGAACCGGCGACTTGGTCAGGAACGGAGGAGGAGCAGGCACGACCCACGGTCGCAGCGGCTGTGGCCGCTGTCACCCGCAGTGGGAGTGCTGGAAGCCAAGGGGCCTCCCGGAGGTCCGATAGCTCTTCCCCTTCTGACCAAGTGGCAGCCGAGTCAGGTGGAGGCCAGGACACAGGTCCCGGGGTACTGACTGAAGATGTGACAGTCTCGTCGATTCTGGCCACATCTAGTCAGGGGTTTCAGGCAGCGTTAGAAGCTGACGACAGCCTGAAAGCTCTTAAGGAGCAGGCGGCACAGCCTCCCTCGGACTCGGACCCGGAGCGAGTGGTCTGGGACCAAGGACGGCTGTACCGGGCCACGGTCCAGCAGGGTTCACCGGAGGCGTGGCCCAGGGACCGACAGTTGGTGGTACCCTATCCGTTCCGGACGGAGTTGTTGCGGATCGCACATGAGATTCCGATGGCCGGACACCTAGGGATCGCTAAGACCAAGGCCAGGTTAAACCAGCATTTCTACTGGCCAAAAATGGGGGCCGATGTGGCTGCCTACTGCCGTTCGTGTGAAACCTGTCAGAGAGTGGGGAAGGCGGGGCCACACCCCAAAGCCCCACTAGTATCTCTGCCAATCATCGATGAGCCTTTCAGGAGGGTGGCTGTGGATCTGGTCGGCCCGCTGGCCATCCCCAGCAGCTCCGGGAAACGCTTCATACTGACGGTAGTGGACTATGCCACCCGGTACCCAGAAGCAGTGGCCTTGTCGTCCATTCGGGCTGACAAGGTGGCCACCGCATTGCTGGAGATTTTCTCCCGAGTGGGTTTTCCCCAGGAAATGCTCACCGACCGGGGGACCCAATTCATGTCCCAGCTGATGGAGGCCCTCTGTAAGCAAGTCCAGGTGCGACATCTGGTGGCCAGCCCGTACCATCCACAGACTAATGGCCTGTGCGAGCGGTTCAATGGCACCTTAAAGCAGACGCTTAAGATGTTGGTCGACTCCCATGGGCGTGACTGGGAGCGGTATCTCCCACACCTGTTATTTGCTTACCGGGAGGTTCCACAGGCCTCAACAGGATTCTCACCGTTTGAGCTCCTGTACGGGCGACGTGTGCGGGGCCCCCTGGCTCTGGTGAAAGAGGCTTGGGAAGGGGATTTGGCCACCCCTGGAGTGTCGGTTATCGAGTATGTCATGCGCTTCCGGGACAAAATGCAGGCCTTGACGCAACTGGTACACGACAATATGGCTCAAGCCCAGGCCGATCAGAAGCGTTGGTACGACCAGAACGCTTGTGAGAGGACCTACCAAGTGGGTCAAGAGGTGTGGGTACTGGTCCCCGTACCACAGGACAAGCTTCAGGCAGCCTGGGAAGGCCCATACCTCGTGTACCAGCAGCTCAACCCTGTGACGTACCTGGTCACACTGGACCCTGCCCGTGGAAGGCGGAAGCCCTTCCATGTGAACATGATGAAGGCACATCATGAGCGGGAGGCATGTGTGCACTCCCTGTGTGCAACCTGCCCGAGGAGGGAGAAGCGGAAACCCTCTTGGATATGCTAGCCCAGGTTAGGGCAGGCGGATCCATTGAGGATGTAGAGGTTGGCCACCAGCTCTTGGAGGACCAACGGTCCCAGCTGTGGGCCACCCTACACCCCTTCCGGGGGTTGTTTACCAACCAGCCCGGAAGGACTGACTTGGCTGTCCATCACGTGGACACTGGGGATCATCCCCCGATCCGGCGTTCAGCATATCGGGTCTCCCTGGAGGTGCAGCAACACATGCGCCAGGAGATTGACGAGATGCTGAACCTGGGGGTGATCCAGGCATCCAACAGCGCTTGGGCCTCGCCTGTAGTCCTCGTCCCTAAGAAGGACCGAACCACTCGGTTCTGCGTGGACTACAGGGGGCTCAATGCGGTCACGGTCGCCGATGCGTACCCAATGCCACGCATCGATGACCTGCTCGATCAGTTGGCCGGGGCTCAGTACCTGACCATCATGGACCTGAGCCGGGGATATTGGCAGATCCCCCTGACTCGCAAGGCCAGGGAACGCTCTGCCTTTATTACCCCATTTGGACTGTACGAGTCCACGGTGATGCCATTCGGGATGAGGAATGCCCCTGCCACTTTCCAGCGGATGGTCAACACCCTGCTCAAGGGACTTGAAGGGTACGCGGCCGCGTACCTGGATGACATTGCCGTCTTCAGTCCCACCTGGGAGGACCACCTAGAGCATCTAGCACAGGTGCTCAGGCGGATCCACCGGGCAGGTTTGACCATCAAGCCGGGAAAGTGTCAGCTGGCCATGAGCGAGGTCCAGTACCTCGGTCACCGGGTAGGTGGGGGAACGCTGAAGCCCGAGCCTGAGAAAGTGGAGGCCATCGCATCCTGGCCCACCCCCAGGACCAAGAAGCAGGTGATGTCCTTCTTGGGGACCGCTGGGTACTATAGGAGGTTTGTTCCATGCTATAGTAGCCTGGCAAAGCCCTTGACGGACCTCACCAAGAAGAAGCTGCCCTCTGCAGTCGATTGGACAGTGGACTGCGAGACAGCCTTCCGGGCCCTAAAGGACGCCCTGTCCAGCCCGCCCGTGCTACAGGCAGCCGACTTCACGCGGCCGTTTGTAGTACAGACCGACGCCAGTGACTTCGGCCTCGGTGCGGTGCTCAGCCAGGTGGACTCTGCGAGCCAAGAGCACCCAGTCTTGTACCTGAGCAGGAAGCTGTTACCAAGGGAAGTGGCCTATTCTACAATGGAGAAGGAGTGCCTGGCCATAGTGTGGGCCCTGCAGCGTCTGCAACCCTATCTATACGGGCGCCACTTCATCGTGGAGACGGACCACAATCCCCTCAGCTGGTTGCACACCGTCTCTGGGACGAATGGGCGATTGTTGCGATGGAGCCTTGCGCTCCAGCAATACGACTTCACCATTCGCCACAAAAGGGGCCGTGACCACGGTAACGCAGACGGGCTGTCCCGACAAGGAGAGGTCGCGGACGGGCGCACGGGGGAACACCGGAGTGTGCTGCCCCCTAGCGCCCTCAAAAGGGGGGAGGTGTGAGGTAAATCCTGGGATATGAAGAGGAATTATGACTAGAAGTCATAATTGCTCTCATCACTCCCTGGCAGTGCCCCCCCTCCCTGCTTGTTCTCAAATGTCCAGCATCTGTGGAGGTGTCACATCCCACTTACACCTCCAACAGCCATCTCCTCTGATATGGAGATGAGATGATGTGAGGACAATGGACACAGGATGACTCCCTGCCGTCCCCCTGTAACAAGAGTTGTATCTCATTAGCAAGGCTTGGAAGTAGCCAGACAGAACGACTCCAGTAAAAAATGGTTCATATCTCGCAAGCCATATCTCCGATAAATATGGCAACCATAAAAATGGTGTTTGCGCAGGCGGACGATGCTGGCACACCTTTTTTATGGAAGGGGGAGCTTGGGAAATACCCCAGGCGTGATATCAGCCATATGGGAACTCGTAGACAGGTCATGAGTCCCCTCGTTCTGTAGCTAAATTCATAACTGTCACAATGAGAGCATTGGCGTCCGCCTACGACGCTCCCAGGCAAAGTTATGGCCAATATCCCCTTTGCTGGATAATTCTGATCCATGCAGGGGGAGTGGCAGTGCTTCCCTGTGAGGTCACTAAGGTAGGAGGGGACCTGGATCTGCCCAGGTTGATAACCCTACTTCGGCCATTTTCCAGTGTTCTTCTGCTCGGGGGCCTGGTTGGGAAAGACCTGTGAGGAAGAATCCTAGAAACCTGGTCTACAGCGCCCCCCTGTGGCCAGACACACAAGGTAACTGATTGAATTGCATATCTGTTTGTAAACCATGCTTTATCTGTAACTGTACTCTGACATATGTATATTCTGTAGATTCCCTATTGTATATATTGTAGTTTCTAGTGTGCCTTAGGCGATTAAATTATATAATTAATCTTGGGCTGTTCTGTTATCTCGATCTTGAATCCCACGTCTGTGTGTTCGGCTAATAGTTACCGTAAATCGGTTGGTGGCAGCGAGTTGTGCCAAGGATTATTGTGGGGAGGCCAGGGAGATTCGGGAAGATATTATATATTCCGCCCGCGGAGGTCGGGGGAATATATACCCTACTCTCACCGGGGACCCTTCAATAATCGGCATAAGTAGTATAGCGGCCTCCTTGCTTATTGTCGGGCAATTCCATAATTGGCCTGACTATAAGAGGGGCGCTAGAGAGCGCGTCACGTGCTCTGTCTGTCGGTCGGGAGGTATAAAGGAGGGGTGACCCCCCACTTGTTACCCCCCGATTGTGACGTACTGGTAGCCAGCGCGGGGGATTTCTGAGTGACCCCCCCGGTGGTTTGTGACAACTTTGATCTGCCCTGCTCAGATCAGATTAAAGTGCGCCTGCTCAGGACCTGAATGCCGGCGAGTGTGGATGACGTCGGACTCGTCATGCACTGCGGCTAGAGAAGGAGGATTACGAAGATGGCCAAAAGAGGCGGCATCTGAGAACGAAGACGCCCATATGGCCCACCGCACGACCGTTACATAAGTATTATAAAGTGTCTTATGTTCTCACAGCGGCCTGGGCTCTTATATACAGCATGTTAGAATGCTGTATATAAGAGCCCGGTGGTGGTGGCCGCAGCTTATACACCAAAAAAGTGGTGACAGGCTCCCTTTAAGCCGGAACTTGTATACCTGGCTTCTGAGGCACACTGTTGCCGCCGAAATGAGCCACACACATGCGCAAGGTCTTCAGGCTCATGGAAATCATGTTATTACTTCCACAGGGGCATGATAACTTGGTCAGATGGCCGAATAATCTGGGGAAATGATGCCCCTTCAACTAGCCAAAGGCCTAACATAGGAACCGTGCACTTTATAAATGCTGTTTTTGATCTTCGTAAATGGCATTTTACTGGCTTGTTAGGCAGGGAATGTTGGCATATACATATGAGTGCTGCTGGGTTGGAGGGCATACGGGGCCTGACAGGTTCCCTTTAACAAGACCTTGTAACCACCTCATTGTCAGACACTCATGTAATAAGCCAGAACCAAGTCCCTTGTAATGTTCTAGGCCGCCCTGTGAGGTTAACTTCTGACTTGGCGTCAGTTCCAATTAGTATATGAAATTAAGATGGATTGTGCTCTTCACCAGTACGTCGTCTTTACGTGGTGTAAGGCAGATGCCAGGTTGGCAATCTGATTACAATGGTGATTGATGGTCCACACACCATCTCTTTCCAAGTGGAGGTCCACACCTACTGACACTCCACAGTGGATTTATTATGTTATAAATGTAGAATTTACATTAGATGTACAGCATGAGTAGTTTCAGCTAACGTCACTGCGTAAACTTATCTTGAACTCCTAGATTACATCTTGAGAAATGTGTTTTAGCATTCTGTTTTTTTTTTTTTTTTCACACCTAAATGGAAAGAAAATAAAACATTTGTTCAGTGCAGAACCTTATGTTTTATCACTGATTCTCTTGTGTTTTTTTTTATGGAAATAATGTGCAATTTCAAGAGGCCTAATTGTACAGAGTGATGAATACCCCAGTTCATCTGCATTAAATTATAGCTAAAGCACAGAAGGTGCTTTCTGGAAAATATGCTCACATATTGAGGACTTGGAACAGGTGGCAGGGGTAGAAGGTTCTGATAATTTTTCTAATCGCCCAACATGAAGCCTCTATATATAGATTGCACTACCTGTGCTTGGAAGGTCTTGCAGGTCCCTTCTTCTGTGTTAATATCAGTGGTCTCGCCATCTCTTTTACAGAAACATCTGTGTGTAATTATCATGTTGGTCACAATGCGCAGAGAATTCACACTGCTTGGGGAGCGCTGCACATGCTACATCTCTGTACAACCAGATGGTATTTAAGTGTATGCAAGAAATCTCTTGGCAAAAGTTCTGCATGGTGTCAAAACCAGACTTGTTAACCCTCCGAACCTGGCAATGTGTTGAAAGCTTGACTAGCCACAGTGCCTGTGTTGAATTGAAAGAAATCTTTAAGTACATCGACTTCACAGCCTGTGCCTTTGAAGAAAAAACTAGCTATTATTAAAATCATTATGTTTCTAACTCCAGTTTCTGTGAAGGTTTTTCACTCTTTTGTGCTGTTAAATTATGATCATTAAAAGTCCTGTACTTTGGACTATATGTTCTAAGATGAGAGATGCAGGATTCTTCTGTTTATGCAGCAGTATTTATATGTGCACATGTTGATTGTGCGCCTACATGAATATAGTGGAGCCATATTTCATGACTATCAGCATTATTTCCACAGGTGGGGTTAGGCCAAGTGCACCTAATGTCTAAACCTAGTGTCGGAAGTATATGCTCAAGAGATGTACACCCAGCACAAGCCACAGTCTGGATAGACCTTGTGGAACTTAAAAGAAGTGTTCACACCTCTTCAACTTTTTTCACACTACAGCCACAAACTTAAATGTATTTATTGGGGTTGAAGTATGAAGGAAATGAAAATCTAAATCTCAAAATTTTTACGTACATTTGTATTCGGCGATCCTGAGTCAATACTTTTTGTAGGACTATCTTTTGTTGCAATTACTCTTGCAAATCTTTTGGGGGTACATCTCTACCAGCTTTCCATATCTAGCGCCTGAAATTGTTGCCCATTCTTCATTCCAAAATAGTTCTAGCACAGTGAGATTGGATAGAGAATGTTTGTAAACCTCAATTTTCAAGTCTTGCCCCAGATTTTCCATGGGATATAGGTCTGGACTTTGACTGAGCCATTCAAACACATGAATATGCTTTGATCTAAACCATTCCGTTGTAGCCCTGGCAATATGTTTAGGGTTGTTGTCCTGCTGGTAGTTGATCCTACACCCCAGTCTCAAGTCTTTTGCAGCCTCTAACAGGTTTTCCTCCAGAATTGCTATTTTATTTAGCTCAATCCATCTTCCTATTAAATGTGACCAGCTTCCCTGTTCCTACTGAAGAAATGCATCCACACAGAATGATGCTGCCATCACCAGGTTTGCAAATCATCCTGGAAACACCATCCCTACTGTCAGTATTAGTTTTCCGCCATACATCACATTTTTCATTTAGCCTAAAAAGTTCTAGTTTGGTCTCATCTGAGCAGAGCACCTTCTTCCACATGTTAGCTGTGTCCCCTACATGGCTTTTTTCAAACTGCAAATGGTACTTCTTATGGATTGCTTTCTTTTGCCACTAGATTGGTGGAGAATACAATTAATAGTTCTGTGGACAAATTCTCCCACCTGAGGTGTGGATCTCTTAAGCTCCTCCAGAGTGACCAAGGGCCTCTTGGCTGCATCTCTAATTAGTGCTCTCCTTCTTGGGATGTCCATTTAGGTGGATAGCCATATCTTGATAGGTTTGCATTTGTACTCTCTCCATTTGCGGATAACCAAACCCTGCTTTATACATTTTAACAACTTTATCCCTTACCTGTCTGATGTGTTCCCTGATTTTCATTATGCTGTTTGATCCCAAATGTTCTTAAACTAACCTCTGAGGCCTTCACAGAACAGCTCAGTTATAGTGAGAATAAATTACAAGTGGACTCAATAAACTAATTAGGTGACTCCTGGGGGAAATTAGTCACTCAGGGTTTTATTTAGGGGTATCGGACTACAAGGGGCCAAATACAAAGGCATGTCGTAATTTTCCAGATTTATTTTTTTTTTTTTTTTTTAATATTTAGAAAACCATGTATCTTTTCCTTTACAGTTCTGAAATACTTGCTACTTTGTGTTGGAAAAACACCAATAAAATTTTGATTGTGGTTGTATTTTGGAAAAGGTTACGGGCTGGGAATACTTGTTCAAGGTACTGTGTATTTGTGTAATATATAGATATATCTAGCGCCACCCCTTCTAGTGACTTTATTAGTTTCTGCCGGGTACTGACACCGCTCTGTTGCCAGCAAATAACTGATCAGAGCCGACAACAGAGCAAACGCAGTCACTGTGCAGATCGCAAGTTAAGCAAGGAGGGACGAGCACTGCCCCTGAAACAAGCATCACTGATGCTTTGTTTCAAGTAAGGGGGAGGAGCTGTGACCGTGTCCGCAGCCTCTGCCCCCTTCTCTGATGACACTTTGAGTATCTCAGCAACAATTGGGATTCTCAATTGAAGTGTCATTGTACAGAAAATGGGGGGTGGGAGAGATTGCATGGCAGTTAGTGTAGTTAAAGGGAACCTGTCACCGGATGTTTAGAATACTCACCTGTCAGTGCAGAGAAGACTGGTCGGATGGGCGTCTCTGTTCTCCGGGTCCGCGCCTCCTCTTTCGGCCATCTGAAGCTAGTGTGGATGATGCTTTCTACGTCATCTACACTAGCCGACATTGAGGTTGCACGTAGACGCACTGCAATACTTTGATCTGCCCTACTCAGGAATAATCATAATATACTTATTAATTTTAAAAACTGATCTGTGAGTTTCTGAGGATGTCATTTTGTCATCCATTTTGAGGATCAGACATGGCCAGTAAAGTCTCTAGTTTAGTTTTTTGGTTTTTTTTTTAATGCAGGATCTACCTTTTCAGTGTTTCATCTAGTTTTAACAGATCCATTGATAAGTGTCAATGGATAAATAAATGATAACAGTTTACGTCTTTCAGTTTTTAAATATTGATGAGAAAAAGCTGATGAAACATTGAGGCAAAATAGGAGTCATTGGAGAAAAACGGTCCATCTTGCTTGTATTTAACAACTAAAATGCGTGTATGAATGAACTAGTTACAAAACCCTCCAAAAAACTAGTCAAGGACCCACTCAAAAAATGGATATAAAAATTAATCTTCATATAAGTATGCAAAAAAATAAAAACTTCCATTTTAGAGGTAAATTAGGTGTTGGAGGACTAAACAGGGACCCAATTTCTCATCAGTATTATTGGAATGATAAAGTGCAAGTGCATATATCGCTAAGCAAAGGGACGGGGCTGTATCAATGTTATAAAGTGACCATTTAGTACAGCCTATCCACCAGTTGTAAAAATGATTGCTTGTGCATTTTTGTGAGTTGTATATATCTTTAAATTGCTAAACTATGCAATACATGTAATTGTAAAATGACCATGCACTACAACCTACCAAAAGTAGTTCAGGTAACCTATTCCTGCATTCGTTTTTGGTAAGTTTGTAGTGCATATGTGTATATTTATCTTACTGCCCATTGCCCTGATGTCCTTTTTGCCTTGTGCTTCTATAGGGGATTAATATCTTTGTCCTGCTTACTTTTAAAGCGCACTAATCACCAGGATTTCCCTATGTAACCTAAAGCAAGTTAGTGCTGTACTGGCACTATCATGCTGATTCTATACATATCATAAGTTGTGAGATTGGATGTATAGGTTTTGAAACACAAGCTTGTAAAATGAACAGTTTTTTTTTTTTTATTGACAGCAGCTGCAGCAGCTAATAGATGGGGTGGGGTTTGGAAGTCATTCCCGCCCTTCTGCCTTTTGTTACTCCCCCTATTTACTATTTATGCTAATTCCGTTATAGAGGCGTTTTACTAATGGTTGTGGCTATAAATCATGATGGCTAGAAGGACCTTGCTGGTGTCATACCCATGTGACCAGAAGGGGCGGGGCCTCATCCAACACAGCAGATACCAGGAAGCAACATTTTTCTTTTTTTTCTGTTTGCTGAGGCCCTGCCCCTTCTGGTCACATGGGTATGACGTCGGCAAGTTCCTTCTAGCCACCATGATTTACAGTCACGACCTTCTATAATGGAATAAGCATAAATAATACACTGTGCAGAATTTTGATCACATGATACTTTTTCTACATGTTGTCCTACTCCAAGCTGTATAGGCTTGAGAGCCAACTACCAATTCAGTAAATCAAGTGATGTGCATCTCTGTAATGAGGAGGGGTGTGGTGTAATGACATCAACACCCTATATAAGGTGTGCTTAATTATTAGGCAACTTCCTTTCCTTTGGCTAAATGTGTCAGAAGAGAGATTTGTCGGGCTCTGAAAATTGAGATGTCTTGCAGAGGGATGCAGCAGTCTTGAAATTGCCAAACTTTTGAAGCTTGATCAGCGAGCAATCATGCGTTTCATGGCAAAAAGCCAACAGGGTCGCAAGAAGCATGTTGGGCAGAAAAGGTGCAAAATAACTGCCCATGAATTTAGGAAAATCAAGTGTGAAGCTGCCAAGATGCCATTTGCTACCAGTTTGGCCATATTTCAGAGCTGTAACGTTACTGGAGTATCAAAAAGCACAAGGTGTGCCATACTCAGGGACATGGCCAAGGTAAGGAAGGCAGAAAAACTACCACCTTTGAACAAGAAACCGAAGATAAAACGTCAAGACTGGGCCAAGAAATATCTTAAGACTGATATTTCAAAGGTTTTATGGACTGATGAAATGAGAGTGACTCTTGATGGGCCAGAGGCTTGATCAGTAAAGGGCAGAGAGCTCCACTCCAACTCAGACGCCAGCAAGGTGGAGGTTGGGTACTGGTATGGGCTGGTATCATCAAAGATGAACTTGTGGGACCTTTTTGGGTTGAGGATGGAGTGAAGCTCAACTCCCAGACCTACTGCCAGTTTCTGGAAGACCACTTCTTCTTGCAGTCGTACAGGAAGAAGTCAGTTTCGTTCAAGAAAAACATAATTTTCATGCAGACCAATGCTCCATCACATGCATCCTACTACTCCACAGCATGGCTGGCCAGTAAAGGTCTAAAAGATGAAAAAATAATGACAAGGCCCCCTTGTTCACCTGATCTGAACCCCATAGAGAATCTGTGGTCTCATAAAATGTAAGATCTATAGGGAGGGAAAACAGTACACCTCTCGGAACAGTGTCTGGGAGGCTGTGGTGGCTGCTGCACGCAATGTTGATCGTAAGCAGATCAAGCAACTGACAGAATCTATGGATGGTAGGCTGCTTAGTGTCATCAGAAAGAAAGGTGGCTATATTGGTCACTAATTTTTTGGGGTTTTGTTTTTGCATGTCAGAAATGTTAATTTCTAAATTTTGTGCAGTTATATTGGTTTACCTGGTGAAAATAAACAAGTGAGATGGGAATATATTTGGTTTTTATTAAGTTGCCTAATAATTCTGCACAGTAATAGTTACCTGACAAACAGATATCCTCCTAAGATAGTCAAATCTAAAAAAAAAAACTACTCCAACTTCCAAAAAATATTAAGCTTTGAAGCCCGACTACCGTGAAGAGCTGCCACCCAATCTACACCCCACCTACTGTCTCCTCCCCAAAATCCTATAGAATGTAAGACCGCAAGGGTAGGACCCTCTTCCCTCTGTACTAGTCTGCCTACTGTAACTTATATCTGTATTCTGTATGTAACCCCTTCTCATGTACAGCACCATGGAATTAATGGTGCTCTATAAATAAATAAATAATAATTATAATAATAATAATAATATTTGCGTCTTTTGGGTTAATTGAGAACATAGTTGTTGATCAATAATAAAAAAAATCCTCTAAAATACAACTTGCCTAATAATTCTGCACACAGTGTAGATAGTGGGAGGACGGACAGGCAGGAGGGCGGGATTCACTATGAATACCCACCTCAGCTATCAGCTGATTGGCAGCAGCTGACTATCAAAAAACTGTTCATTTTACAAACTTTACTTGCTTGTGTTACAAAACCTATACAGTACATCCGAGCTGACCACTACAGGTATGTATAGAATCAGCATGATAGTGCCACTGGCTTTAGGTGATATAGGAAAATCCTGGTGATTGGTGCGCTTTAAAGGGATTCTGTTTGAACAGTCTTCCTGTGCTATGTACAGGCGCTCGGTGCATCATGGCGTAGCCAAACATTTAACTACACCTTTCCCTCTGCTTGTTTTCCAGCTATCGCTGCCCCTCTCTTGCTCTATGAAGCCGGAGGGAAAACTAGCAGGTTAAAGATAAAAACTTGCCAAACCTCAGCAGTATGGTGCTTAACCCCTTAACGACCGCGGGCAGTAAAATTACGTCCTAAATGTCATAATGTTACTGCCCGCGGTCCTCTGGCGGCAGCATGCCGCGATCTGCACACATCCCAGCTGATTTTCAGAGCTGAGATGTGTGCCTGCTAGGCACGAGCAGAATCGTTATCTGCTCGTGCTGATTAACCCCTTATATGGTGCTGTCAATACGTGACAGCGCCATTATAAGCGCGATTGCGGTAATGTTTTACTTACCGCCCGATACCGGAAGTCACGTGACGCGATCACGTGACTCCCGATAGTTGTCATGGTAGCACAGGGTCATGTAATGACTCCTGTAATACACCTGACTTGGTTTCACTTTCGCTGTGTCAGCGGCACAGCAAAAGAGAAAGAGAGCGTATCTGTTGTTTTCAGCCTTGTATCTGTGATCAGCAGATACTGCAGAGCGATTGGAATGCTGATCGCATTAGCCCCCTACGGGGACTAGTAAAATAAAAAAAAAAAAAGTTAAAAAAAAGTTTTAAAAAAAACAAAAAACCTAAGCTCAAATCTCCCCCCATTCGCCCCATTGAAAATTAAAGGGTTAAAAAAATAAATATACACACATTTGGTATCGGCGCGTTCAGAAACGCCCGATCTATCAAAATATAAAATCAATTAATCTGATCAATATACGGCATAGCGCCAAAAAAATTCCAAACGCCAAAACGATGTTTTTTTGTCGCCACAACTTTTGCGCAAAATGCAATAAGAGGCGATCAAAACGTAGCATCTGCGCAAATATGGTACCGTTAAAAACGTCAGCTCGAGACGCAAAAAATAAGCCATCAGTGAGCCATAGATCCCGAAAAATGAGAACGCTACGGGTCACGGAATATGGCGTAAAACGTGCGCCACTTTTTTCGGACAAACTTCCGATTTTTTTTTTAACCCCTTATATAAAAGTAAACCTATACATGTTTGGTGTCTACGAACTCGCACTGACCTGAGGCATCACACCCACACATCAGTTTTACCATATAGTGAACACAGTGAATAAAATATCTCAAAAATCATAGTGCTATCGCACTTTTTTTGCAATTTTTCAGCATTTGGAATTTTTTTGCCGTTTTCTAGTACACTATATGGTAAAACTGATGGTTTCATTTAAAAGTACAGCTCGTTCCGCAAAAAATGAGCCCTCACATGACCATATTGACTGAAAAATAAAAAAGTTGCGTCTCTCAGAAAAAGAATGTCGAAAAAAAAAACGGAAAGCGAAAAATCGGCCGGTCGTGAAGGGGTTAATGGCATTAAAAAAAATAAGTTTATCTATTCACTGACAATCTGTGCTTTGGCCAGCAGTTGCTTCACATTCCAGTTCCCCTGATGCCACAATTTATTTTATCTATACCTTTTACTGTTAAGAACTTTCATGGCTGTAACTTCAAAGGCTTCAAAGTGCTTCATACGTTTTCCATAAAGACTTTTACCTTCATCCACAATTTCACTAGCATGTCGCCCGTAATATACATATTAAACATAATAAATGACATGCGATGCTGTACTGAGATATAGTTGGCAATCCTAAAACAT
Organism: Anomaloglossus baeobatrachus; assembly: GCF_048569485.1. Lineage (NCBI taxonomy): Eukaryota > Metazoa > Chordata > Amphibia > Anura > Aromobatidae > Anomaloglossus > Anomaloglossus baeobatrachus. The sequence goes on from NC_134356.1 coordinate 395,039,201, forward strand.
TGCATGCCGTTTCAAAGGCGTTGACTGATTATTACCACAGGCCCACATTTGGCATGGGTAACACATCCAATCTCTACAGAACATCTTCATTGGTATGGTTACATTGTGATTTTTATTTTTTATACCAGGACGTCCTTCAGATTTTTTTTTTTTCTGACTAGCTGGATGTGTGAAGATAGCCTGAGGCCGGTCTTGCATGTCCGTATGCTGCGGTCTGAGTACGGACCACAAAGAACAGACTGGCCATGGGTCTCCTGACCTGAACATGACAGTCTCATTGGCATACATGATAATTGCATTTGGGTCGGTCGGGACCATTTTTTTTGCACTTATTTATTAATAATGAAAACAAACTGCTTGGGATCCCCTCTATTTTTGAGAACCAGCATAGGTAAAGCTGGGAGCTGCAACCCGTAGCGGTCTTCCTTACCTTGGCTGGTTATCAAATATAGGGGGATCCCATGCTGCTTTTTAAAAATTATTATTTATTCATTCCTTATCCACATTTGTTTGCAGTTGTCCTGCTCTTACCTCCATTTAGCTTTCTTTTGCAGCCCCCTAGCCCTTATTATGACCATTTTACAGACCAAACATTCGGGTACAAATTGACTTATATGGTACCGAACAGACCTTTTAATTTTGAGTTCTGGAGAACATGAACATCCACGGGTTTGCTCATCCATATTGGAGAAATATCTACCACTGTGATGTTTTCATTCCATTTTAGCAGAGGTCTTTGTCATTGTTTTGTGGGATTCTGTCTAGATTAAGGTTTTGTGGCGTTTTTATTTTTTTAAATTTAAAAATCGCTGATTTGAATACTGAGGATTCCAGATGTCCTATATCTTGAATTAGCCGGTGGGATCCTTTACTTGTGGTAATGACATAAGCCATGCTTGTATACATTTTAACAGTTAAGAGGCTTGAATACTTAGGTACAGGCTGTTTTTGTAAAGTAATTTTGCACCCATTTTTATCTTTTGTTCTCTTGTGCAGGAGGTTGGGTATTGTCAGGGCATGAGCCAGATCACTGCTTTACTACTCATGTACATGAATGAAGAAGATGCCTTTTGGGCCCTTGTAAGACTGTTCTCTGGGTCTAAACACACACTTCATGGTAAGATCTTCTCACAGTCATTTCATACTGTGTGACCTTGTGACTAAGGGTACTTTCACACTTGCGTTAATTTCCTTCCGTCACAATCCGCCCTTTTGGAAAACTGCGTAATCCGTTAACTGATTCCGCTGTTTCCCATAGACTTGTATGGATGACGGATTGTGCCAAAAGTACCTGCATTGCTTCCACTGGCCGACGCTGCATTGCGTCCGCCGGGCGGAAGGAACGCAGCATGGAACATTTTTTGAGCGGCGGACTCCTCTATTTTTCACTGCGCATGCTCATCATATTTTTTTTTTTTTTTAATCACAAACTTTATTTTGTCTCTCGGTGGCCAAATGTTTAGCTGAGCGCCCGGCCGCCGGCATGTCAGGGCACTCAGCTGAGCGTCCGGCCGCCGGGTGATCAACTGATCGTTCACAATAGTCTGCTGCCGGTAAAGCTGTAAAAACGAAAAAAAAAAAAGCTTTACGTTGTTTTGTACGATCCGTTGCATCCGTTGTGCCATTATATGCATCGCATCCGTTGCATCCGTCACAAAACGCAATGCAACGGATGCCGTTCAACGCAAGTGTAAAACTAGCCTTACACATAAACGATTCATCACGTCTTGGTATCTTAAATATGTCTGTATAACAAACATGCATTGAATATACAGGTTTTCCATTTGTTTTTTTCAGGCTTTTTTGTCCCAGGTTTTCCAAAGTTATTAAGATTTCAGGAACATCATGATAAAATAATGAAGAAATATATGCCTAAACTTAAGCAGCACTTTGTAAGTAAACTCTTCAGACTATATAATGCATTGGGCTGGATGGGTTACTGGATACATCCGATTGGACTAGTGTTTCATGTAAAAGTTCTGGTTGTCTGGAATTATAAAGGAAAGTAAAAGTTTCGGAGTAAAATCTTTTATAGTCGTAAAAATCCGTAAAAGGAAAATATATGCCAGTTATTATCTGAGGTTTATCGTTTCTTAGAAGTCTTCAAGCGACTTAAAGCTTAGTTTTAATTTTTATAAAAATAAGCAATTTTGTAGTATATCGTATTAGAGAAGTTTGAGAATTTTGGTAATGAATGATCAATTCGGGCAGAAAAAGAAGCAATTCTGAAGTAAAATCTGTGTTCAGTAAAGACTTTCCCATTACTGAGAGAGGAGGTGTCAGATGTTAAGCCTGCTTTACACTTTTCAATTAAGCATACAATATCGTATGCGATGTGACACGCCCCCATCGTATGTGCGGCACGTTCAATTTGTTGACCAAATCGATTAAAAGCTGTCACACGTACTTACCCTTCCATACGACCTCGCTGTGGGCGGCGAACATCCACTTCCTGGAGTGGGAGGGGCGTTTGGCGACACACCGACGTCACATGGCAGCCGGGCCAATAGAAGCGGAGGGGCGGAGATGAGCGGGACGTAAACATCCCGCCCACCTCCTTCCTTCCGCATTGCCGGTGGGGCGCAGGTAAGATCTGTTCATTGTTCCCGGGGTGTCACACACTGCGATGTGTGCTGCCTCGGGAACATTGAACAATCCGACGTGCAATTTTTAGGAAATGAACGATGTGTATGCGATGAACGGTTTTACGTTCAATCGCAGTCGCATGTAGCTGTCTCACACTAAAACACCACTAACGATGCCGGATGTGCGTCACTTACGATGTGACCCCGCCGACACATCATTAGATATGTTGTAGCGTGCAAAGCGGCCTTTACTGATGAGATTCTATATTGATAGAAGAGAGAGGAGGGGGCGGAGCTCTGCATCAAACTCCTCCCTTCTCTCATCATAGACTCTCATCAGTACAACTGCCACCACCTCCTTTCTCAGTACTGGGAAAGTCTTCACTGAATACAGATTTTACTTCCGAATTATCAATTCTGGCAGAGATAGAAGCAGATTTGTCAGATCACACATTTCAAAGTTGCTTATTTTCATGTGTACTATTCATTTATGGCATAAAAATTAAAACTGTTTACGCTTTAACCCCTTCATGACCGGCCGATTTTTCGCTTTCCGTTTTTTTTCGCCATTCTTTTTCTGAGACGTAACTTTTTTATTTTTCAGTCAATCTGATCATGTGAAGGCTCATTTTTTGCGGAACAAGCTGTAATTTTTAATGAAACTAGAAGTTTTACCATATAGTGTACTGGAAAACGGCAAGAAAAATTGCAAAAAAAAGTGCGATAGCACTATTGTTTTTGAGATATTTTATTCACTGTGTTCACTGTATGGTAAAACTGATATGTGGGTGTGATGCCTCTGGTCAGTGTGAGTTTGTAGACACCAAACATGTAAAGTTTTACTTTTATATAAGGGGTTAAAAAAAATCGGAGTTTGTCCGAAAAAAGTGGCACACTTTTTACGCCATATTCCGTGACCCGTAGCGTTCTCATTTTTTGGGATCTATGGCTCAATGACTGCTTATTTTTTGCATCTCAAGCTGACGTTAATGGTACCATTTTTGTGCAGATGCTACGTTTTTATCGCCTGTTATTGCATTTTGTGCAAAAGTTGTGGCGACAAAAAAAGTCCTTTTGGCGTTTGGAATTTTTTTGCCGCTACGCTGTTTACTGATCAGATTAACTGATTTTATATTTTGATAGAGCGGGCATTTCTGAACGCGGCGATACCAAATGTGTGTATATTTTTTATTTTTTTTAACCCTTTAATTTTCAATGGGTCGAAAGGGGGGTGATTTGAACTTTAAGTTTTTAAAACTTTTTTTTTACTTTTTATTTTACTAGTCCCCCTAGGGGGCTATAGCGATCAACAATCCGATCGCTGTGCCCTATCTGCTGATCACAGCTACACAGCTGAAAACAGCAGATAGCCTCACTTTCTGATTCACTCGACTCCGGACCGAGTGAAACTGAAAGTAGTTCATGTCTAGCACAGGAATCATCACATGACCCTGTGCTACCATGACAACCACCGAAAGTCACGTGATCACGTCACGTGACTTCCGGTATCGGGCGGTAAGTAAAAGTTTATCGCAATTATAATGGCGCTGTCACATATTGACAGCGCCATTTCAGGGGTTAAACGGCACGAGCAGATAACTATTCTGCTTGTGCCTAGCAGGCACACATCTCAGCTGTGAAAATCAGCTGAGATGTGTGCCGATCGCAGCATGCTGCCAGCGGCAGACCGCGGGCAGTAACATTATGACCGCTAGGACGTAATATTACTGCCCGCGGTCGTTAAGGGAATTTATCAGAATGTCCCCCCACTAACACCCCCATTGTTTACATGGTTGTGTTGCTCTCAGAAAGGTTACCCACACCTTTTCTGATGCAATCTGGTGCTCTAAGACTGAAAAATCGCTGTTGTAATTCATATACTAGTGAGGATCCGTGAGTGTCGGATTACTTCCTCTGCACCCTGGTTCTATTCCCTGCCATGCCCTCCTGACTTTGCTTGACTGACCGCTCACTGGCTTAGCTGCATAGTGTACAAGGCTGTTAGTCAAACAGGGGAAGATGAGGCTGGGGAGGAAGAGGCTCAGTAAGTGCTCAGCTGACGTCCAGAGCACCGTTTATTTTGAATTAAAACCATGATTTTTCTTTCAAAGAACATCAGATTGTATACGTTACATGGTCATGTTGCTCTGCCATCCATACCTTTTAAACATTTTGGGGGATGGATCCTTGTGACTGATTCCCTTTAAAAGCTTCTGGCTCCTCTCTTTGAGCCTCTCACAGCAGAATTAACATAGAATAAGAACTATATATTGGCTCTGACTGGGTATAATACAGATTGATGACAATTAAGTATTTTCTAAAATGCTTCCTGGACTAGGCATGCAACAGTAATCAGTTTGTATTTGTTATAGCACCACTCCAGCATTTTTTTTTTTTTTAGCACTACAGTGGTGCTTTAAATGTGAGCCCCCTGCCCCAGTTGCTATGCCCAATTACTGCCGTCTTCATCCTTTTTCAGCACCACTCCGTCATGCGGCACCATCTTGTGCCCGTAAATTCTGACTGGCCGGAGGACAGAAGTTACATCATAAGCCCTCAATGGAAGTCTGTGAGCTCCAGAACAAGGCTCTCATAGTTGCATTGAGTTGTGACCTCTGGTGCACTCCTTGAAACACTGGAGCTGCCAATGGCTCACAAAGTGTCAGAGAGCGATGGGAGTGACCGTGATGAAGATGGTGGCAGGTGAGTATAAGACCCGGGGGCAGGAGACTTACATGTATACACCACTCCAGCTGTGAAATGCTGGCGTGGTGCTTAAGGGTATGTGCCCACGATGCGTTTTACGCTTGTTTTTGACACTGCGATTTATTTTGCTGTGTCAAAACCACATCTTTTTACAGTACAAGCAAAGTGGATGGGATATATAGAAATCTCATCTCCACTGTGCTTCTTTACCCGCTGCGTAAACGCAACATGTCAATTTATCTTGCAGGTATGTAGAGTTTTCTATGCAGAATTTCCCCATAGACTTTCATTAGATACAGAAAATCCACTGGTAAAAAAAACATACATGCGTTTGTGTCTTTAGGGTGGAAACGCATAAAGAACATATGTATTCCGCACCTAAGCTTGTCAATGGCAGGAGTTTTCAAAAACAAAGCGGATTTAAAGCCTGACACAACAGACTAAAAACACTCAGCGTCAAAAACGCAAGGAAAAAACTTAAGTAAACGAAGGCAGAGAAACTAATGCTGCAATGGCCAGAATTCAGCAGTGGCTTCACTTCCGCTTGTTTTGTTTTTTTTCCCTGGAAATTCATAAAGCCTGAATAACTGAAATAATGCTCTACTCGGGCCTCATTCACACCTGGCAATGGTCCACTTGTTCCTCACATACAGGCTGATATAAGGCTGGTTCCATCAGAATAACCTGGAGAGCAGCTATCCTAGTAGCAGGTTATTGTGTTCAGGCAGTTTGGTTATCATTGGCATCTGTACTCAGTGTTAGTCGGGATTCACATTAGTCGTTAGGAATAGTACTATAGAAAGATGTACTCAAATTTCATCCAACAATCCGTTTTCTTCATGGCAGAATATCTGCACTATGACCGCTCTGTTGTCCGGCACTGTGCACAAAACTAGTGATCATATGGTGGAAACGTCCAATAAATAGGTTGGTTGTCATAAAAGCACCATAATTGTGTTTATGTGACGTAGGGTGAGAAAAATAATGCCAAGATATATAGATATTGTCCAGAGCATCCCATAAATTGCCCAATCATTATGTATGTTGATTTTTTTTTTTACTTTTTTTACTGGAATTCTTAAGACTCCAGAGAATGTCTATTGAAATTGTATCTCACTACTATTAAATGTGTATCTTGAGGCATGGTATAATAGTGCCTCGTCTTTCCCTCAATGTCACATCGGTGTAAAGCTCTGGTCCTGCTCTAATGAATGAAGGGGTTCACGTCTTCATTTACAAATAATGAGAGACACAGAATAAATATAACTGCCATTGTGCAGATTTAACATACCGTAGTTATTGGGATTCAACAATATTGCTGAAGATCTGAATGAATTAAGTTATTTATTTTTTTAATTTCCAGGAAACTCAGGAACTCTATACAAGTCTTTATACCATGAAGTGGTTTTTCCAGTGCTTCCTAGATCGGGTAAATATGACCAGTTTCTGTACACTTCCATATCCTATATCCAAGGTGGCACCCATAGAAAAGTTTAAAGTTAATAAGCTAATTCCACATTTGTGGAATAAATAATGCAGGCAATAATGAAAGCACTTTAGCTCTAGCAAATTAACGTAAAGGTGTTGTCCCATTAACAAAGTAACATTTTAAGCCGGTTGATTTTGGAATAATAATAATTTCCACAATTGGATATGTTTAACCCCTTCAGCTCCTTCTGGTTTTCCGTTTTCACTTTTCCCTCCTCTTCTTCCAAGAGCAATAACTTTTTTTTTTTTTTTTCTGACTATATAGTGATACGAAGGCTTGTTTTTTTGCGGTACGAGTTGTAGTTTTGAATGAAACTATTAGCTTTACCATATAGTGTACTGGAAAACGGGAAAAAAATTCCAGATGCGGTAAAATTGCAAAAAAAAAGTGCAATTACACGTTTTTGTTTTTTTTTTTTAAATTACCATTATTATGATTCCCCAGGTCAGTACGAGTTCTTAAATACCAAACATATATAGTCTTTCTTTTAGCTATGTGGTGAAAAAAAAAATGCATTTTAGTGCGGTTTCAAAAACCCTGTAACTTTGGCTTTTGGAATTTTTTTTCGAAATACCAAATGTAAAGGAGGAGGTTTACATTTTTTTTTTTTTTCTTTTACTGTTTAAGTCTCCATGGGGCAAAAGGGGGTTGATTTGACCTTTTTTATAGGGTTTTTTTTTTCTAGTTTCCCTAGGACTTTATGGCTGTACTGTCTGATCGCTTGTGCTGATCAGAGCGCTACTTCAACATCAGTCTGAGGGCATATTTCCATCTGCGATTTTCTTGTGCGAGTACAATCCAATAAAATCTGATTACACTCGCACCAGTGTTAATGAGACAGTTTCCTCTGTCCCGTTTTTTTCTCCACACGAATCGGGCTCTCCGTACAATCGCAACATGCTGCGTTTTGCACGGAGTCTCGGCTCACGCGTGTGCAAAATTGCACTGCACTTGTATGTTATGCGACTGCAGTGCGGTGCACACAGACAGACAGCGAAGCAGATGGTGGAGAAAGTGTTTCCTCACTCTTCTCCGCTCCTGTGATGCGATTGCAAGATCGCATCACAGCTTCATGACCCTCAGTTGACACCCACAGCACATAGTCATTAACATATCGCTTCCGATGCTCCTGCATCTGAAGCGGTACGCAAGTGGAAAAGAGCCCTCATCAGCAGAAATGCTGATCTCCTGTGAGTGCCGGCGCTCTGTCGGCATTCACAGGAACTGAGTCATAACAGCGACAGGGGCCATAATTTGACCCTGCGCTGTTATGGCAACACATTGGTGCCCTGTGCTTGCGTCACGATGCCACCAATGGCAGCAGGGAACCACGCGGTCCCCGCCGCAGCGCATTAGATCATGCTGTCGGATCCACCCGCGTCTGTTAGGTGCATGTCTGCTGATCAAATCAGCAGACATGCGAAGATTAATGCAGGCTCATGCGGCGAGCCTGTGGTAACCGAGGGGAGGTGACCTAGGACGTACATATATGTCCTTGGTCTTGAAGGGACAGGGGTCATGAACTGATCATAGCACAGCTCCTGGACTAGGGAGGGCATAAAAAAAAGTGTTTTTAAGTAAATATTTTTCTAAAAATGCCATTTACATAGATTTCTTATCATAAGCCATCAGTTGAACCAGCTGATAATAATTTTCCCCAAGTGATAGGATTGTTTTGTAATTACTGATGAATTTCAGCTGGCATCATGACTTAACATGGATTTTTTTGCACCTCTATTCTTCATGTGTTCAGTACTTTTTCCTGTGTCATTACTCATTATTACACATAACTTAAGTTATGGACACCTATGGTTTGATTCCTTTGCCTGTGTGAATTGGATGGGTTGTTACTGATATCTAGTAAGAACTTCATGTCAAAAAGCACCTTTAGAAATGTGCATATGTATGCATATATACTGTGTGTGTGTGTGTATATGTGTGTGTGTGTGTGTGTGTGTGTGCATGTATGTGTGTGTGTGTATGTATATACACATATACACATATACATTACACACACATATATATATATATATATATATATATATATATATTATAATATATATATATATATATATATATATATATAATATATTATACATACATATATACATACATACATGCAGTGCTGGCCAAAAGTATTGGCACCCCTGCAATTCTGTCAGATAATACTCAGTTTCTTCTTGAAAATGATTGCAATCACAAATTCTTTGGTATTATCTTCATTTAATTTGTCTTCAATGGGGGGGAAAAAAAATTGTCATAAAGCCAAATTGGATATAATTCCACACCAAACATAAAAAAGGCGGTGGACAAAAGTATTGGCACTGTTTGAAAAATCATGTGATGCTTCTCTAATTTGTGTAATGAACAGCACCTGTAACTTACCTGTGGCACCTAACAGGTGTTGGCAATAACTAAATCACACTTGCAGCCAGTTGACATGGATTAAAGTTGACTCAACCTCTGTCCTGTGTCCTTGTGTGTACCACATTGAGCATGGAGAAAAGAAAGAAGACCAAAGAACTGTCTGAGGACTTGAAAATCCAAATTGTGAGGAAGCATGAGCAATCTCAAGGCTACAAGTCCATCTCCAAAGACCTGAAAGTTCCTGTGTCTACGGTGCACAGTGTCATCAAGAAGTTTAAAGCCCATGGCACTGTGGCTAACCTCACTAGATGTGGAAGGAAAAGAAAAATTGACGAGAGATTTCAACACAAGATTGTGCGGATGGTGGATAAAGAACCTCGACTAACATCCAAACAAATTCAAGCTGCCCTGCAGTCCGAGGGTACAACAGTGTCAACCCGTACTATCCGTCGGCATTTGAATGAAAAGGGACTGTATGGTAGGATACCCAGGAAGACCCCACTTCTTACCCCGAGACATAAAAAAGCCAGGCTGGAGTTTGCCAAAACTTACCTGAGAGCCTAAAACGTTTTGGAAGAATGTTCTCTGGTCAGATGAGACAAAAGTGGAGTTTATTGGGAAAAGCCATCAACATAGAGTTTACAGGGAAAAAAAAGAGGCATTCAAAGAAAAGAACACAGTCCCTACAGTCAAACATGGGGGAGGTTCCCTGATGTTTTGGGGTTGCTTTGCTGCCTCTGGCACTGGATTGCTTGACCGTGTGCATGGCATTATGAAGTCTGAAGACTACCAACAAATTTTGCAGCATAATGTAGGGCCCAGTGTGAGAAAGCTGGGTCTTCCTCAGAGGTCATGGGTCTTCCAGCAGGACAATGACCCAAAACACACTTCAAAAAGCACTAGAAAATGGTTTGATAGAAAGCACTGGAGACTACTAAAGTGGCCAACAATGAGTCCAGACCTGAATCCCATAGAACACCTGTGGAGAGATCTCAAAATGGCAGTTTGGAGAAGGCACCCTTCAAATCTCAGGGACCTGGAGCAGTTTGCCAAAGAAGGTCTAAAATTCCAGCAGAGCATTGTTAGAAACTCATTGATGGTTACCGGTTATTCGCAGTTATTTTGGCTAAAGGTTGTGCAACCAAGTGTTAGGCTAAGGGTGCCAATACTTTTGTTTGGCCCATTTTTGGAGTTTTGTGTGAAATGATCAATGATTTGATTTCTGTTTCATTCTCTTTTGTGTTTTTTCATTGCAAGCAAAATAAATGAAGATAATAATACCAAAGAATTTGTGATTGCAATCATTTTCAAGAAGAAACTGAGTATTATCTGACAGAATTGCAGGGGTGCCACTACTTTTGTGTGTGTGTGTGTGTGTGTGTGTGTGTGTGTGTGTGTGTGTGTGTGTGTGTTTATATCTTCCCATGTCTAAAGGCCCAGTCACACTAAACTTACCAGCAATTCCCAGCAACGATACAACCTGATAGGGATCGTTGGTAAATTGCTAGGAGGTCGCTGGTGAGATGTCACACTAAGCGACGCTCCAGCGATCCCACCAGCAACCTGACCTGGCAGGGATCGCTGGAGCGTCGCTACACGTGGAAGTATGCTGCGCTTGGTAACTAAGGTAAATATCGGGTAACCAACCTGATATTTACCATGGTTACCAGCGCACACTGCTTAGCGCTGGCTCCCTGCACACCTAGCCACAGTACACATCGGGTTAATTACCCGATGTGTACTCCAGCTACGTGTGCAGGGAGCTGGCACTGACAGCGTGAGAGCGGCGGACGCTGGTAACGAAGGTAAATATCGGGTAACCAAGGGAAGGGCTTCTTGGTTACCCGATGTTTACATTGGTTACCAGCATCTGCAGAAGCCAGCTCCCTGCTCACTGCACATTTAGTTGTTGCTATGTCACTGTCACACACAGCGATGTGTGCTTCACAGCGGGAGAGCAACGACTAAAAATTGGTCCAGGACATTCAGCAACAACCAACGACCTCACAGCAGGGGCCAGGTTGTTGCTGCTGGATGTCACACACCGCAACATCGCTAGCAAGTCGTGCCTCAGCAGCGATGTTGCTAGCGATGTTGCTTAGTGTGACGGTACCTTAACTAATCTGGAGATATCACTTCCATGTCCTGTCCTATACCAAACCACACTCATATTTTTGTATATATTATTTCATTAATGTAACTTGAACACAAGCTTCCTAATCAGCAGCGCATTACTCAAAGCTTCTTGAAATTAAAATAAATAAAAAAGTCCCCTTTCCCTGTATACATTTGTCTTTCCATTCATGGGGATTTCAAAAGCTTATTCATATGCAGAATTCTAATTATACCCTTGTTGAATTCACAAAAGATTGTTATGCTTGACTAGCAATAGGGCTTTGTTAGTTCGGGCAGGAAAGTATCCTTGAAGGTACACTGACTTGCAGCTTGTAGCGACACAAGAGTACCTTGATGCAATTGCCAGGACAACTGTGGTACAGCCAGTGTGTATCATGTATCAGTTTTATGACTAAGAATAACATAGACTACAACATTCAAATAGAATCAAAATGAATTTACACAATTTTGGAGCGAATAATCTTTCATTAATCACAAAGCTTCACAAGTGAGGTTCGCCCCAGGACGAGAAAAGGAAACTATTCACTCTAAATTGATTCTAAAGTGATCTAATAAAACTTTAATTTGAAAATTTCCTAAAGAAATGGTGGATAAAAATGAGTGGTAAGAATTCCACGTCCAACAGGCTAGAGAGTCCATTAATTGCTCTAGTTATGCAGTAAAAGCAGTATGAGCGGATGAACCCCCTGCATTCATTGCGTTATCGCTTTATCTGCCGAACACATCACTATAATGATTTGTATGGACAAACTGCTGCTCTAGATAAAACTTTAACATCACAGCCATGCTGACAAGTTTCTCAGTTAATGACTTCCTCAGGGGTTTTGTGACTAATGGTCATTGGCCTTTTGGGGATGTCTTGCTTCACAAAACTACTCCCTTGGACTCCAATATTTATGACCTCATGTTAAACTGGGCCATCAATGTTGGATTTTGGGGTGAACTTTAACTGTAACTACCCAGCTCCTAATCTGACTGAAGAGACTATGGTATTGCACTCTTTGATTGCCAGTCACAGCTTTGTACTTTGGATAGTGACTGTAACGGTGTTTTAGCTCCCTGCAGGCCAGCCCTATTTCTCTTTCAGTCTGTTTGACATTGCCTGTCTACTGATTCCTGCAGATTTATGATTCATATAGCATTTAAGTCATCTCATAACCATGTTTGAGTATGAGTTGATTAAACCATATAATGATTTTTCATCTCTATAGACTCCTTTCACTCTAAACCTGAGGATATGGGACATTTACATACTTGACGGTGACCGAGTTCTTACTACAATGTCCTACACGGTTTTGAAGCTGCATAAAAGTAAGTAGTTTTTCAATTGTCAACCATTTTGCAGTTCACAGCCCCACATCTTACCTTGTTCACAAGAAAAGTGTACAATAGCACATTGGGCCGATTCATAATACATCAGAAAACTAAGCGTAAAAGCTTTAAAAAGTCGCCAAAGTTTTGCCATTTTCACCCCAGTTTTAATCAGCTCGGCCAAAATGTGTGGAGTGTGGCATGGTCACACCTGTCCATCAATTTTACCGAATTGACAATATTTTTTACTCCAGTCTTTAACTGGAATAACCGTTCTGTCCCGTCGCATACCACTCAGACACCAAATTGTGGGGCACACATCTTATTTCAGAGCAGTCAACTGACTCAAGACTGACGTAACACGAGTGTGCCCTACAGTAGTCTTCTTGATGAATCTGTTCCTTAGTTTCCTTCAATTCAAAAATTGCTCATAATATACTCCAATGTCTTTGCTTCTTGTCACATAGCAATAGTCCTTCTCTCTCTCTCTGGACTATATTTATCCTGATTTTTGATGGTTTGGCACGTACCCGCTGTGTGCTCACTTTCCCTCAAGGATTCCAATAGTTAGCAGATTGCATTTTCTTTCTGCCAATGCTGCCAGCCTGTAAAGGAATGCGCTGGCAACCGTTACTGAGCAAGACGTCTATAGTCACGATGCATTTCTTTATTAGGTCCTGAATAGATAGATGTAGCAGATCCATTGTAGGTTTCATATTTTTCTGAAATTTAGGTTAAAGTGTTTTAACATATTTTTTGTTGTCTAATTCAAGACACAAGTGGAGATTTAGCCACCTTTATAAATTGTACTAACTGTACTACCCGGCTTCGCCCGGGTTAATAACTGCTGTTAACAAAATAGAATGTATTAACAAAAATGTATTCTGCACACAAAAAACACAAAACAAATAGATAGAAATGTAATTATGTCTGTCTCCCCCTCTGTATATATCTCTCTGTCTCTTTGTCTGTCTCTTTCCCTCTGTCTCTTTACCGGTGTCTGTCTCTGTCTCTTTACCTGTCTTTGTCTGTCTCTTACCCTGTCTGTCTCTTTCCCTCTCTGTCTCTTTCCCTCTCTTTCCCTGTCTGTCTGTTTCCCTGTGTCTGTCTGTCTGTCTGTGTCTATCTCTTTACCTGTCTCTGTCAGCCACCTTTATAAATTTATTCATATGCTCTCAAGAAGAGCAAGAAATTATTTTTTTTAATAGTTCATGCAAGGTAACAGTGCAAACCACTGCTGCAACCAAACTACAAATGATAGTAGAATTATTTGGTTCTGCCATAAAGAGAGCGAGTTTTGAGAAATGGATTCCAGTAATGCAGATTTAATGCTAAAAAGCTTCTTTCGTTTCTGGACTTATAGGAGTTTTTTAGTACAGAGAAAACCATTTCTAATACCCTATGCACAAGTTAGTTGATAAATCTATGATTGTGGGAAGCCCCACAGATTACTAGAATGGGGTCCTGATGCCCAATTCATGAGCTTTGAAATATAGCTATAGTTGAACATGCTTAACCGCTCATCTTACATGCAGCTGGCGGGGGAATCAGAGTTGTTTTCAGCCATTTCCGCCAGTTCTCTCATGTAATGAATTAGTAGTGCTCATGTATGACATCCACACCTTTCACTCTACTTCAGAACAGGACTTGGCATGGCTCCCCTTAACTCTGGGTGTCCTAGTGATGGGACTCCCTGTTATCACAATTCAGCAAAGTGAGTAATAAAAATATGAGTGTGTTTCCTGGGCCAATTATTTAAATATAAAGCTCTCATTCTTTACATTTATGATTTAGCTAGAACTTCTACGAGGGGCTGCTGATAAGTCTGTGGCTTTACCCAGAAAGAAACGAGATAGGATGATGAAACTTTACATTAATTCCACAAACTCTCCACTGATATCAACACACTTCTTACATCGGTAGTCCAAGTTCTGTAAGCCTAGCAAAAAGAAAGATTTCGGTTGTGCCTCAAACCAGTCATCTGTAGCAGCCATGGCATCAGAAATGGTGTGAAATTTGGTACCCCTGAGGTGTTTCTACATGTTTGGAAACAGATGATAGTTGGAGAGAGCTAGATCTGGTGAATTCGGTGGGTGGTCAACCAGCTGGAAGCCCATCTCTGCCATTTTTGCTGTGGTCGCTTGTGCAGTGTGAGCAGAGGCGTTGTCTTGCAGGAACAAGATTCCTTTGGACAGCTTGCCGCACCTTTTGGCCTTCAGAGCTGCCTTCATTTGGTCTAAAAATTCCATGTAATACCTTGCATTGATGGTGGAACCCTTTTGAAGGTAGTCCACTAGCAGCACCCCCTCCGTATCCCAGAACACAGATGCCATCACCTTAGTGACTGATTTTTGCACCCTGATCTTCTGAGGAGGTGAACCACTGTGCCTTTTGACTGCTCCTTGTTTTCAGGGCATTACAAATAAATCCAGGTCTCATCCATAGTGACCAGTTGATCCAGGAAGTTCTTATCAGTCTGGAAATGCTGACAAATGGACCAGGAAGTTTTCACTCCCATGCTTCTCTGATCTGTTTTCAAACATTTGGGGACCCACTTTGCAGATGGCTTCCTCATGTCCAAATGTTCATGGATAATAATACAAACCCATTCACGGGAAATCCCCATGATGTCTGCCATTGCTTTAGCTGAAATTCGTCGATTCTCCAGTATAATGTTGTGCACATCATTGAAGATCTCTGGAACAACAACCACTCTCTGTTGTCTAGTATGTTCCTCATCATTGGTGCTGAAGTGGCCCATTTTAAATTTAGCAAACAGTTCTTAACTGTGGAATATGAAGGGCATTGATCCCCTAATGTCTGTGACATATCACCATGAATATCCTTCCCAGACTTTCCTTGCAGAAACAAGAATTTTATCACTCCTCTGCTTTCAGTTGCTGTGAATATCGTATTAGACTCTGCCATTTTGTTTTCCCGCGTGCTTAGAACACACTCATAAGCAACAAATGCAAAATTTTGAAAACTTATATTAGACACACAAGGCTTTCATGTGATGTAACATTCATTACCATAGAAACAAAAAAGATCACAAAGCTAAATACTTATTAGCAGTCCCTCGTAAAGCTTAAACTGAATCTGTCACCCTTTTGCATTTTTTTTATTTATTTATTAATATGGGCATACAGGCGGCATAAAAGTGAACTTAGTCATACCTGTATGCCTCCTGGATGAAGGGTCTTTTGGCAATCAAAATTCGGTGGTTCTCCTGAAGAAGTGTTACCTCATCGAAACGCGTTGAAAAATAAACTGCCTTTCAACTGGATTTTGTATATTGGTCTCTTGTTACTCCTCATCAGCACAGTCATCACTGCACCATAGCTCTGGTTCCTTTGCATTGATGTATTTTGTGGCATTTGGGGATCAGTTTCCTGAAAGTGGCCATTTGTCATAACCCATTATGGTTTAATATTTATTTTAAAGTTATCTGTTTTATTGTAATTTGTCCAGTTTGGCTGTTTGTGATCTCGACCAATGAATGTAGTGAAGCTATATAGAATGGATGTATATTTAGAGATCATATGAGTATTGGTAAATGTGCTTTAATTTGCATTGCTCTTCCACTGGAAGTCATATGTAGTTTTTGTTCAGCTATTATCAGCCTCTCAGGAAATCAGTTTATACAAGTGTGATCCTGGAGCTGCTGTGAAGTGAAATTACCATTTCTAATATAGTCAGAGAGAGACAATTGTGTGATGTATGTCAAGAACAAATGGTGCATTGCTCTCACTACTGAAATATGCATGCTCTTCCTATGCTGTAAAGGGGAAGATTACATGACACAAAGCTGAAGCTTTAAGATGTGTTTATTCATGACTCTCGGAGGGTGCAGTCCATTTCATCTCCATGTAAAAAGCACCATGTCTTATGGGCATTGCCTAACCGTTATTAAGGGACAGTGAGTACATTGATTATGACAGGTACATGTGTGTATAATGCCGTGAGCAATTTTCTTCAATGAAGTGTTATCCACATCTGCACCATTGCTGTTTCATCAAAGGGAGTGATTATAGAAAAATGATTTAATCAGACTAAGTCATCTTTATGCAAAGTATTCTGTTTAGTCACTGCTGAACTATATGATGGTAATGTTATGTGCTCTGTGTGCTGCCTGACCTGGTTTAGGGTGCACAATGTCATTGCTTTATCTTAAAATTGGCAATAATTCATTTTGAAGTGCCTGTCATAAGGCAGAATACAGGCTGGTTTTGATGTACAGTGTAGCCTGTAGTAGGGCTATAATGTATTGGCTCTTAGAGGGCAGCTCGATTGTGATTTTTGCCAGTCAAAAACTCCAATGTATCTCTGCCCCCACTGCTCCCAGCAGCACTATTTGTTATCATTGGGTAATTGGGTACTGTAGGAGGAATAGGTGAGCTACTGAGCTCTGTGGGCGGAGGAATAGGCGAGCTGCTGAGCTCCGTGAGCAGAGCAATAGGCGAGCTGCTGAGCTCCGTGAGCGGAGGAATAGGCAAGCTGCTGAGCTCCGTGAGCCGAGGAATTGTCGAGCTGCTGAGCTCCGTGAGCTGAGGAATAGGCGAGCTGCTGAGCTCCGTGAGCGGAGGAATATGTGAGCTGCTGAGCTCCGTGAGCAGAGGAATAGGCGAGCTGCTGAGCTCCGTGAGCGGAGGAATAGGCGAGCTGCGGGACTCCGTGAGCGGAGGAATAGGCGAGCTGCTGAGCTTCGTGAGCGGAACAACTTAAGCCTGAGATGGAGCTGTGCAGGGAGCGCTGCAGGAAAAGCTGTTTGATCATCGGGAAAATGTTTGAGAGGTTACATGCATAAACCCTCTAACAGCCAGAGCAAAGTTAGGAAAGCTGTTTAAGGCTATGTTCACTCGCAGCATTTTTGCTGTGTCTTTTTGCAGTAAAAACCTGCTCCCTTGCCAGTAAAAATACTGCTGGGTTTTGTTTTTTTTTTGTTTTTTAGTATTTTTCCTGTTTTTACTGCTTTTTGTTTGGCGGATTCCATTGTTTCCCATAGACTTTTATGGTCGGTGGATTTCGACTGATGCCCTTGCGTTGCATCCGCCGCTCGACTGATCAGTTGTGGAATGACTGACCATTGGGCTGCAGGAATGCAGCATGTAACGGTTTGTGATCAGCGAAATCCTTTTGTTTTCACTGCGCATGCTCAGATCTTGTGTTTAATCATTCAAATCAATGTCTCTCATGGCGGCCGAACGATCAGCTGATCGCCCGGCGACCGGCTTCTTTGAGCAATCAGCTGATCACCCAGCGGCTGGCTATTGTGAACAATCAGCTGATCACTCTCAAAAGCCGGCCGCCGGGAGATCAGCTGATCGTTCACAATAGCCGGAGGCCGGCTTTTGAGAGCGATCAGCTGATCTCGCTCTCTCGTTTTTACACTGAAATCATTTCACCAACGCAATCTGCTTTCTCATGACAATCATTTCAAATTCTTGTCACCAGTTGTACAACGCATCAGTCACAAGCGTCAAGCTGCACAGGTGACTGATGCAAAAAAAACGGAAATGTGAACATAGCCTAACTCTCAAATTATTCAGTTGTAACTGCAAATCAATACGTTTACATTTTCAGTTGATTACTCCTCCACAAATCCTTCATCTTGAGTGTTGGAGTTTAACAGTTGGCCGATTTCTATATCAAGCATGCTCTGGTCCCCCTCATCATTATCCAAGTCGGTCACATTGCTGCTGCTTAGCTCCTCAGTGATGATTCCAGCCTTCCTGTAAGCTCGGATGACACTGGAGACTGATACCTTCTTCCAAGTATCCACGATCCACCGGGACATAGTGGCATAACTTGCCTGCGTTGACTCCCTGTGTTGGTGAATGTGTGGTCACATTCTGTCAGCCAATGCTCCCACGCAACTCGCAGTTTAACTTTAAATGATCTGTTGACGCCGATATCTAGGGGCTGGAGCTCTTTGGTTTATCCACCCGGAATTACGGCAAGCTCTGAATTAGTTTTCTTCACTTGGGCTTTGACATTATCGGTCACATGGACACGCATGGAGTCACAAACCAATAGGGATGGGGATTTGTGAAAAAAGCCATCCGATCTCTTGACGTACACCTCCCTCAATCATTTTCTTTGTCGCTCTATTGGGAGACCCAGACAATTGGGTGTATAGGCTATGGCTCCGGAGGCCGCACAAAGTATTACACTTAAAAGTGTTAAGCCCCTCCCCTTCTGCCTATACACCCCCCATGCTCCCACGGGCTCCTCAGTTTTTTTGCTTTGTGCGAAGGAGGCAGACCTGCACACATAGCTCCACAGATTGGTCAGCAGCAGCTGCTGACCATGTCGGATGGAAGAAAAGTGGGCCCATATAGGGCCCCCAGCATGCTCCCTTCTCACCCCACTCTTGTCGGCGGTGTTGTTAAGGTTGAGGTATCCATTGCGGGTACGGAGGCTGGAGCCCACATGCTGTTTTCCTTCCCCATCCCCCTTAGGGCTCTGGGCGAAGTGGGATCCTATCGGTCTCCAGGCACTGAGACCGTGCTTCATCCACAACTCCTGTGGAGCCTGCTGGATAGGAGCCGGGTACCGTTCAGGGACATGGCCCTGCTACTTGAAGGTACTCTGTATCCCTGTGGGGACCGCGCACGGCAACACCTCAGCTTTGCTGGGTGTGCTAGTGCACCGGGGACCGCGGCGCTGACCGGGTTAAACTGTGCCATTACACACTCAGCGTCGCTGAGTGTGTTAATATGTAGGGGCTACCGCGCTAACCGCCGCTGCCATGGGTGCGGCGCGGCTGGGACTTGTAGTTCGCCGGGGACTTCGGCGCCGGCCGCGCTTTTACGGCGGCCACGCTTATACTCGAGTCCCCGGCTTTCTTGCGGCCTAGTTTCCTTTTCTCCCGCCCTCAGCCCTGACAGGCAGGGGAAGGGCGGGACGCTGCACGGAACGAGCAGCACTGAGGGCTGGAGTATGATTTGCATACTCCACCCCCCTCACTGTGCACAGTGTGAGCACCAGTTCCCGCACTTTCTCGGCCACGCCCACGGCTCCCTCCTCTCGTCAGGACGCCGCAGCCATTCCTGTCAGCTCCTCCGACGCTGCAGAGAGGGACAAACCCTGGGAGACCCAGACATGGTCTCTGGTGGCCTCACAACCGCTTTAGGCGGGTGGTAAGCAGCACCTGTTGGTGCTAGCCCCATGGTGCTGTAGTGTATTGATACATTATTTGTTTATAGTATATTCTTTACACTGTATGAGCACAGTTCATTCTGGCTATATACCCTATTGTGTTGCTCAGGGAAAACAATAGCATGGCGCCCACAAAAGGCAGGGGTGCCAAAACACAGGCTTATTATGCTGCCTGCGCCGCTTGTACGACCCAGCTGCCGGCAGGTTCCACTGACCCTCATTGTGTGCAATGTTCGGCCCCTGTGGCACTTCTTCAGCCAGAGCCTCTGCTAAGAGGGGCCCAGGGGGAGCCACCTGTTGACGCTGTTCAGGTGACGGGGACGGAGTTTGCAAAACTCTCTGAGACTATGGCTAAGATACTAGAAGCCTTGCAGTCCAGGCCGGTATCTCAGCAAAGGGACTCTGTTGAATCATTGTTCCCTGGCCCCCCTCAGTTGGACCAACAATGTCCTCCCGGGGTATCTCATACATCCCAGGCTGAGGGTTCTGACTTAGACCTCAGTCCCAGACCGACTAAGCGGGCTCGCTTAGAATTTCCCTCGACATCATATTGTTCAGGGTCTCAGCGGGGGGAATCTCTGGTTGATGATGCGGAGACAGCTGATCAGGATTCTGATCCTGAGGGCGCTCTCAATCTTAATACTCCAGATGGGGACGCCATAGTGAACGATCTTATTGCGTCCATCAATCAAATGCTGGATATTTCTCCCTCAGCTCCTCCGGCGGAGGAGTCAGCTTCTCAGCAGGAGAAATTCCGTTTCAGGTTCCCCAAGCGTACACAGAGTATGTTTCTAGACCACTCTGATTTCAGAGAGGCAGTCCAGAATCACCATGCTTGTCCAGATAAGCGTTTTTCGAAGCGCCTTAAGGATACACGTTATCCTTTTCCCCCTGACGTGGTTAAAGGTTGGACTCAGTGTCCCAAAGTGGATCCTCCAATCTCCAGACTGGCGGCTAGATCCATACTTGCAGTGGAAGATGGGGCCTCGCTCAAAGATGCCACTGACAGGCAGATGGAGCTCTGGTTGAAATCCATCTATGAAGCTATCGGAGCTTCTTTTGCCCCAGCATTCGCAGCCGTATGGGCGCTACAAGCTATCTCAGCAGGTCAAGCGCAAATTGAAGCAGCCACGTGCACGTCCGCGCCACAAGTGGCATCCATTACCACCCAGACCTCGGCATTTGCGTCTTACGCTATTAATGCTGTCCTGGACTCTGCGAGCCGTACGGCGGTTGCGGCCGCCAATTCGGTGGTACTCCGCAGGGCCTTGTGGCTACGGGAATGGAAGGCAGATTCTGCTTCCAAAAAGCGCTTAACCAGTTTGCCAATTTCTGGCGACAGGCTGTTTGGCGAGCGTTTGGATGAAATCATCAAACAATCCAAGGGAAAGGATACATCCTAACCCCAGCCCAAACAGAACATACCCCAACAGAGGAGAGGGCAGTCGAGGTTTCGGTCCTTTCGGGGCGCGGGCAGGTCCCAATTCTCCTCGTCCAAAAGGTCTCAGAAAGAACAAAGGAACTCTGATGCATGGCGGTCTAAGTCACGTCCTAAAAAGACCACCGGAGGCGCCGCTAACAAGGCGGCTTCCTCATGACTTTCGACCTCCTCTAGCAGCATCCTCGGTCGGTGGCAGGCTCTCCCGCTTTTGCGACACCTGGCTGCCACAAATAAAAGACCGCTGGGTGAGAGTCATTCTGTCTCACGGTTACAAGATAGAGTTCACCTCTCGTCCCCCGACTCGATTCTTCAGGTCATCCCCGCCTCCCGAGTGAGCCGAGGCTCTTCTGCAGGCGCTGCGCACTCTGAAGGCAGAAGGAGTGGTGATCCCTGTTCCTCTCCAGCAACAGAACCACGGTTTTTACTCCAACTTGTTTGTGGTCCCAAAGAAGGACGGGTCTTTCCGCCCGGTCCTGGACCTGAAACTGCTCAACAAACACGTAAAAACCAGACGGTTCAGGATGGAATCCCTCCGCTCCGTCATCGCCTCAATGTCCCAAGGAGATTTCCTTGCATCGATCGATATCAAAGATGCTTATCTCCACGTACCGATTGCTCCAGAGCACCAGCGCTTCTTGCGCTTCGCCATAGGAAACGAACACCTGCAATTCGTGGCACTGCCGTTCGGCCTGGCAACAGCCCCACGGGTTTTTACCAAGGTTATGGCTACTGTAGTAGCGCTCCTACACTCGCAGGGTCACTCGGTGATCCCGTACTTGGACGATCTGCTGATCAAGGCACCCTCTCAAGAGGCATGCCAACGCAGCCTCGACGCTACCCTGGAGACTCTCCAGGGTTTCGGGTGGATCATCAATTTTCCAAAGTCAAATCTGACACCGGCCCAATCGCTGACATATCTTGGCATGGCGTTTCATACCCTCTCAGCGATAATGAAGCTTCCGCTGATCAAGCAGCAGTCACTACAGAAAGGGGTACAATCTCTCCTTCAAGGCCAGTCACACCCCTTGAGGCGCCTCATGCACTTCCTGGGGAAGATGGTGGCAGCAATGGAGGCAGTCCCTTTCGCGCAGTTTCACCTGCGTCCCCTTCAATGGGACATCCTACGCAAATGGGACAGGAAACCGACGTCCCTCGACAGGACCGTCTCCCTCTCTCAGGCGACCAAAGCTTCCCTTCGGTGGTGGCTTCTTCCCACTTCATTATCGAAGGGGAAATCCTTCCTACCCCCATCCTGGGAAGTAGTCACGACGGACGCGAGTCTGTCAGGGTGGGGAGCGGTTTTTCTCCACCACAGGGCTCAGGGTACGTGGACCCAGCAAATGTCCTCGCTTCAGATCAATGTTCTGGAAATACGGGCAGTGTATCTGGCCCTGAAAGCGTTCCAGCAGTGGCTGGAGGGCAAGCAGATCCGAATTCAGTCGGACAATTCCACAGCGGTGGCATACATCAATCACCAAGGCGGCACACGCAGCCGGCAAGCCTTCCAGGAAGTCCGGCGGATTTTGATGTGGGTGGAAGCCACGGCCTCCACCATATCCGCAGTTCACATCCCAGGCGTGGAAAACTGGGAAGCAGATTATCTCAGTCGCCAGGGCATGGACGCAGGGGAATGGTCTCTTCACCCGGACGTGTTTCAGGAGATCTGTTGCCGCTGGGGGGTGCCGGACGTCGACCTCATGGCGTCCCGGCACAACAACAAGGTACCGACGTTCATGGCACGGTCTCAAGATCCCAGAGCTCTGGCGGCAGACGCCTTAGTTCAGGATTGGTCGCAGTTTCAGCTCCCTTATGTGTTTCCTCCGCTGGCACTGTTGCCCAGAGTGTTACGCAAGATCAAGGCCGACTGCCGCCGCGTCATCCTCGTCGCTCCAGACTGGCCGAGGCGGTCGTGGTACCCGGATCTGTGGCATCTCACGGTCGGCCAACCGTGGGCACTACCAGACCGACCAGACTTGCTATCTCAAGGGCCGTTTTTCCATCTGAATTCTGCGGCCCTCAACCTGACTGTGTGGCCATTGAGTCCTGGATCCTAGCGTCTTCAGGGTTATCTCAAGACGTCATTGCCACTATGAGACAGGCTAGGAAACCAACGTCCGCCAAGATCTATCACAGGACGTGGAAAATTTTTCTGTCGTGGTGCTCTGCTCAGGGTTTTTCTCCCTGGCCATTTGCATTACCTATTTTTCTGTCCTTCCTTCAATCTGGACTGGAAAAGGGTTTGTCGCTCGGCTCCCTTAAGGGACAAGTCTCAGCGCTCTCTGTGTTTTTCCAGAAGCGCCTAGCCAGACTTCCACAGGTACGCACGTTCCTGCAGGGGGTTTGTCACATAGTTCCACCTTACAAACGGCCGTTAGAACCCTGGGATCTAAACAGGGTGCTGATGGTTCTTCAGAAACCACCATTCGAGCCAATGAGAGATATTTCCCTCTCACGACTTTCGCAGAAAGTGGTTTTTCTAGTAGCAGTCACTTCTCTTCGGAGAGTGTCTGAGCTAGCAGTGTTGTCGTGCAAAGCCCCTTTCCTGGTGTTTCACCAGGACAAGGTGGTTCTACGTCCGGTTCCGGAATTTCTCCCTAAGGTGGTATCCCCCTTTCATCTCAATCAGGATATTTCCTTACCTTCTTTTTATCCTCATCCAGTTCACCAATGTGAAAAGGATTTGCACTTGTTAGATTTGGTGAGAGCACTCAGACTCTACATTTCTCGTACGGCGCCCCTACGCCGCTCGGATGCACTCTTTGTCCTTGTCGCTGGCCAGCGTAAAGGGTCACAGGCTTCCAAATCAACCCTGGCTCGGTGGATCAAGGAGCCAATTATCGAAGCTTACCATTCGGCTGGGCTTCCGGTTCCCTCAGGGCTGAAGGTCCATTCTACCAGAGCCGTGGGCGCGTCCTGGGCTTTGAGGCACCAGGCTACGGCTCAGCAGGTGTGTCAGGCGGCTACCTGGTCGAGCCTGCACACTTTCACGAAGCACTATCAAGTGCATACCTATGCTTCGGCGGATGCCAGCCTAGGTAGACGAGTCCTTCAGGCGGCGGTTGCCCACCTGTAGGAAAGGGCCGTTTTACGGCTCTCTTACGAGGTATTATTTTACCCACCCAGGGACTGCTTTTGGACGTCCCAATTGTCTGGGTCTCCCAATAGAGCGACAAAGAAGAAGGGAATTTTGTTTACTTACCGTAAATTCCTTTTCTTCTAGCTCTAATTGGGAGACCCAGCACCCGCCCCTGTTTTTTTGTGTACACATGTTGTTCATGTTGAATGGTTTCAGTTCTCCGATATTCCTTCGGATTGAAGTTACTTTAAACCAGTTTATAATTCTTTTTCCTCCTTCTTGCTTTTGCACCAAAACTGAGGAGCCCGTGGGAGCACGGGGGTGTATAGGCAGAAGGGGAGGGGCTTAACACTTTTAAGTGTAATACTTTGTGCGGCCTCCGGAGGCATAGCCTATACACCCAATTGTCTGGGTCTCCCAATTAGAGCTAGAAGAAAAGGAATTTACGGTAAGTAAACAAAATTCCCTTCTCCTCGTCCATCCAGCCCTTTGGGTTAGCCTTGACGATGACACCAACAGGAAACTTTTCTTTTGGCAAAGTCTTTTTCTTGAAAATGACCATGGGTGGTAGTTTCTTGTCATTAGCCGGACATTTAAGAACTACAGTGAAAGATGACTTCTCATTTCCTGTGGTATGTGTAGATACCGTACTGGTACCCATTTTTTCAACAGTACGATATACGGGGATATCAAAAGTGAGGGGGTCCTCATCCATGTTAGTGATGTGTTCTGGCTGGATATTTTTTTCATTTATCTTGGTTATGCAGCAGGTGCGGAAAATGGCCAGCTTCTCTTAATAATCTTTTGGCAGTAGCTGGCAGACAGTAGTCCTGGTGCGGATGGAGAGATTACGCCTTTTCATAAAACGAAAGCACCATGAAGGACCTTCTCGAAAGTCATTGATCTCCATGTCGCGTGCTAACGCTGTGGCTTTGAGTCGAATAGAGACAGTGGAGATGCTTCTACCTCCGGTTCTCTGTTCGATAACCCACTGTTCTATTTTGTCCTCCAACTGTGGCCATCTTGCTTTGTTTCCTCAGAAACTCAGTTTGGTCTTCTTTACCTGGCGTATGCACTTTCTTGCTTTAAGCTTAAAATCTGCATCATAGGCATGACTCTTAACAGGAGGCATTTTTGGGGCACATATAATCCGCGGGGCTCCTGTGTACAGAGCTGTACGTATCACTGCACTCAGTGAGGCTCTTACGGTGGCCATAATGCTCAATCAATGTACTGTATTCATATATAAGGCGCACCGGATTATATGGCGCACTTTCAATTTCTGAGAAAATCATAAGATTTTATGTGCGCCTTATAGTCCGAAAAATATGGTAGTCCGAGTTGCGGTGATGTCGCAGAGAAGACCAGCGCAGGGCGCCAGAGACACTGGTGGTAGGAGTTTATCACAATCGCACTATTATCTGTATGTACACAGGCATTTAATGAATTTAAAGTGTTAAGGTCCAGTCACACTAAGCAACTTACCAGCGATCCCAACAACGATAGGGATCGCTGGTAAGTTGCTAGGAGGTTGCTGGTGAGATGTCACACTGCGACGCTCCAGCGATCCCACCAGCAACCTGACCTGGCAGGGATCGCTGGAGCGTCGCTACACAAGTTGCTGGTGAGCTCACCAGCAA
Organism: Anomaloglossus baeobatrachus; assembly: GCF_048569485.1. NCBI lineage: Eukaryota > Metazoa > Chordata > Amphibia > Anura > Aromobatidae > Anomaloglossus > Anomaloglossus baeobatrachus. The sequence continues at coordinate 395,065,113 of NC_134356.1, forward strand.
CCAGTGACAAGCCCCCAGCGCCGCGTGGAAGATGCTGCGCTTGGTAACTAAGGTAAATATCGGGTAACCAACCCGATATTTACCTTGGTTACCACTGCACGGAGCTACACGTGCAGAGAGCAGGGAGCAGCGCACACTGAGCGCTGGCTCCTTGCTCTCCTAGTTACAGCACACATCGGGTTAATTAACCCAATGTGTGCTGCAGCTAAATGTGCACAGAGCAGGGAGCAGCGCACAACGCTTAGCGCTGGCTCCTTGCTCTCCTAGTTACAGCACACATCGGGTTAATTAACCCGATGTGTGCTGCAGCTACATGTGCACAGAGCAGGAGCCGGCACTGACAGTGAGAGCGGAGGAGGCTGGTATCAAAGGTAAATATCAGGTAACCAAGGACAGGGCTTCTTGGTTACCCGATGTTTAGATTGGTTACCAGCCTCCGCAGAAGCCGGCTCCTGCTGCCTGCACATTTAGTTGTTGCTGTCTTGCTGTCACACACAGCGATCTGTGCTTCACAGCGGGACAGCAACAACTAAAAAATGGCCCAGGACATTCAGCAACAACCAACGACCTCACAGCAGGGGCCAGGTTGTTGCTGGATGTCACACACAGCAACATCGCTAGCAACGTTACAAAAGTTGTTCGTTAGCAGCGATGTTGCTAGCGATGTTGCTTAGTGTGACGGGGCCTTTACTGGGAGTGCATTAACGTCAGTGGGAGATAAAGCCCAGCACTCTGCAGCAGCCACTAAGCATTATATAGGGCTGTTTTATTCCACCCATACATTGCTTAGTTCATACTCATGTACTGCAGAGTATTAGATCTTTCACTTTTACACTAAAGCCCCCGTCACATCTAACGACTTACCAGCGATCCCGAAAACGATGCGACCTGATAAGGATCGCTGGGAGGTCGCTGGTGAGATGTCACACAGTCAGACCTTACCAACGATGCAGTAACGATCAGCGACCTGTATAACGATATCGGCGGGCATTGGGACTGTTAGGTCGTTGGTAGGCGTCAAACACAGCGATGTGTCCTGCCCAGCAGGACATCGCCTTCGAAGAAAATGGTCCCAACCATTCAGCAATGACTAGCGATCTCACAGCAGGGGCCTGATCGCTGGTAGGTGTCGCACATAACGAGATCGCTGCTGCATCACAGAAACTTTTTTAACCCCATCACTGTCTTGTGTGAATTCTATGTATGCACACATTTTTGTACCAATAAAATAATTTTTTGAATTGAACAAAAACGCATTGGTTGATCCCTATATACAGCAACTCTTCTTCTCCTGTCTTAATTTGCCCTAATTTTGCTGATGGTGATCCCAATAGGGGAAAGGTGCCCCCTTATTCTATAAATCACAGAAACTGTGGCGCAGCAACGATCTCGTTAGCGATCTCGCTGTGTGGGATTGTCACTCTACGGGGTGCTGATGGGGTTAAAGAATGAGCCCTGTTCATCAACTAACAGTCTATCACTATTGACCGCACCATCCAATCGGTTAGAAGGCTGTGATCATTGATGCCGTTAATCATAGCCATTGCAGTAGGGTGTCATCCCAGATACACAGATAACACCTTGTGCTGATAGAGCCGCCTCTGCTTCTGAGCCACCTTCATCATCATGTCATACCAATGATGTACATGTACGGTGGATGTTGGCAAGGGGTTAAAATCTTTTCTACTTTACAGGTGAACATACACTGTAAAATGCAGCAGTATATGATTAGTCCGTAGGCAAGTTTTTAATTTTATTTTCCTCTATTCTTGAAATAGGTCTTTTCCATTCACTTTGAACAGTTTAGTTTTTTCTCCATGGAATAAATTGTGGCTAAAAAGCACCTGCATAATTCAGAGTCTTTATAAATGGTTAAAAGAGCTCACACTAAATTACCCATAATTATCTCAAAGACGCTCTTGTGTTTGATGAAATATGCAGCCTTTTTATTCTCATTTTATTATATGCCTTAACTGCTTTCCCGGTATTTTATATTCTACCTCAAATGAGGAGTAAGAAAATTGCAAGTTTAGGCTTTCTCAACTATCCAAAATGTAATCTACACATTCCTTTTACAAGATGAATAAAGCGGGATCTCTACTGGACACAGACTATTCGCCTAAGGTTATGTGCCATCCCTCCTTGACAGTTTCCTTACGCTTTTATTTTTACTTTAAATTGAAAAGACAAATGTTTTAAGTGAACATTGCCGAACTGCATTACCTGACACATCCCGTGTACTATTTTACTATAGTGGAGCAGTGTCCGTGGGAGGAAAATATTCAATGCATATAGGATATAAAAATGTAACGCATACAATAGTGTATTAGAATCTTTGCTCAATTCTGAGGCTTCCTCAAGAAGTGGCTTGGAAACACATGTGCATCATAGAAAAGCCCTACTTGGATCGTGAGGGCAAAAACACTTAAGTGAGGCACTCACCCTGGGAAAGTGTTCTTTTTTTAAAATTAAGGACATTGACTGGGAGTAGCTACTGTGTGATTGTGATAAAAAATGATAAATGGAAGTTTTATAGGGAACCTGTCATGTCTCCAAATGCTATTAACTTGCAGAGATAGGGTTAATCAGCAGGTTAATGTCAATCTAAAGCTGTGCGGCCACTGTACCAAAAGGCCGTCTTTTAGTCATAGAGGTGTGGAGACACTGCGTCACCGCTCAGCACGTGGTGAGTGGCAGCTGTAAGCATGACCTGGCAAAAAATGACTGCTAGCCATCTCTGCATTGACACGCTGCAATGTGCCAGGGTCTGCTAACAGCCGCTGCTCCCTATGCACTAAAACTAAGTCAGCGGCTAGACGGAGGAATAACGTTCATTTCCTACTGGTTAGTCTGCTTTCAGTACAGCAGCCACCCAGCGGATTACCTGTAGGTTAGCATTTAGGCACATGACAGGCGCCATCTATATTGGTCAGACTGTAAAATGTCTTTCTAGGTAACAAGAATAAATTACGAAAAACCCCTTTGTGAACTTCTAGGTTTCATTTTTTTTCTTCCCCTTTTTCCTAGACCCATAACTTTATTTTTCCGTTCACATAGCATGTGAGGGGTTGTGTTTTGAGGGATGAGTTGTACTTTTGAATGACATTATTACCGTATTTTTCGTTTTATAAGACGCACCGGATTATAAAACGTACCCAAAATTTAGAGCGGAAAAAAAGGTAAAATAAAAAAAAAAATAGGGTTCCGTCTTATACTCCGTTGTTGTCTTACCAGAGGGGGGCAGCAGTGGTGGTGAAGCGGGATCAAAAGAGGCAAAGGTTGTGCTGGCAGTGGCGGTGGGTCCGTGGTTGCATCGGCAGTCAGTGGTGGCAGCGGCGGTGACTGGTCAGTGGTGGCAGCGGCGGCGACAGGTCAGTTGTGGAGCAGGCCGGCGCGGTGAGTGTCCCAGTCTGTCCGCGGTCCCGGTTCAAGTGCTGACTCCCTGAGTGGCGTGTGCGTAGATATAGCTCTCATCCAAGAGCTCCATCTGCGCACACGCTGACACCCGGCGCCATCTTTTAAAACCGGGACCGCGGACACACTGGGACACCCGCCGCACAGCCACCGCAGTCCGCACAGTTGCCTGCATGCAGAGGGTGGCAACCAGCAGGCAGCCCACCCGCACAGAGAAGCAGCTGGCCGCCGGGACAGAAAGGCAGCCGGCACTGACAGGCACCCGGCCGCCCGCACGCACGCAACTACAGAAACCTGGTCGCACGCACGCACAGCCGCACAGACAGTCTCACCGGTAAGCTATATTCGGATTTTAAGACTCACCTCTCATTTTCCTCCCAAATTTTTGGGAGGAAAAAGTGCGTCTTAAAATTACCGTATTTTCCGGATTATATCATTAAATGCACTGGAAAGTGGGAACAAATTCCAATTGCTTTGAAATTGCAATAAAAGTGCAATTTCACAATTTTATTTTTTTTTTTTTTTTATTTTTCATGGTTATTACCAACAGAAGTATGATAGACAATAACATTATTAATGATAGCATGGTTTTACGAAGGACAAAAGTCGATTTATTTTTATCAAGACAGGTAGGGGTGAATAAATTGTTTTTGGACTTTGCAAAGGCACTTGACACTGTTCCACATACTTAATGGGAAATTTAAGGACAGTGATTAGAAATGGTCTTCGGTTAGAAGTGATGTTCCACATGGCTCAGTGTTTGTATTTGTGCAGATGACGCCTATTAGGAATATATTCATAAGGTACAGGCTGATTTGGACAAACTAAGTGTTTGGCCATCCACTTCTCAGATGAGGAACAATGTGGAGAAATGTAAAGTTATTTACATGGGCAATAATAATATGCAGGCATCATGTTTTAGGGGGATTACAACTGCCGTAGTAGTCAGTTGTAGAGAAGGGTCTGAGTGTACTAGTAGATCAGACTAAACAACAGTATGCAATGTCAATCAGCAGCTTCTCATGGCTACTGGATACAGTCATGTATTATAAGATGTATAAAGTTGGAGGACGTGGATGCAATACTTTACAAAGCGTTTGTGAGCTCATCTGGAATATGTAGTTCAGTTCAAGGCACCAGGTCTTAGAAAGATGCGCTAGAACTAGAATGTTTAGTCTAATGGATCAACAATTGTGTTTAGGAGGGAAAATTAGCTCTGCTGGTCTGGACCGTATCAGCCTTTGTGGTTGTACATACAGCATATTACTAAAGTGAGTACAACCCTCGTATTTTTGTAAATATTTTATCATATCTTTTATTGGGACAACACTGAAGATATGACACTTTAATACAATGTAAAGCAGTCGGTGTATAGCTTGCATAAGTGTACATTTCGTGTGACGTCAAATAACTGAGAACACAGCCATTAATTTCTAAACTACTAGCAAAAATAATGTGAGTACACTCGTAAGTGAAAATAGCCAAATTGTACCCAAAGTGTCAGTATTTTGTGTGGCCACCATTTTCAAGTGCTGCCTTAATTCTCTTGGGCATGGAGATCACTAGAGCATCACAGGAGCCACTGGAATCCTCTTCCATCCTTCATGACGACATCACAGAGCTGGTCGATGTTAGAGACCTTGTGCTCCTCCACTTTCCGTTTGAGGATATTCCATGGATGCTCAATAGGGTTTAGGTCTGGACACATGCTTGGCCAGTCCAGCAACTTTTATCCTCAGTTTCTTTACCAAGACAGTGGTTATCTTGGTGATGTATTTGGAGTCATTATCATGTTGGAATACTGCCCTGAAGGCCAGTTCCCGAAGGGAGGGGGAATCATGCTCTGCTTCAGCATGCGTCAGTACATCTTTCCATTTATGGTTCCCTCAAAGAACTTTAGTTCCACAGAAGCAGAACCACTCATAGAGCCCCAAACCATGATACTCCCACCACCATGCTTGACTGTAGGCAAGACACACAATTCTTTTTTTTTTTCCAGATCTTCAGAGAATTATTTGCCATGAGGTGCCATGTTGAACTTCCACTGACCAGTATGAGAAACTGTGTGAGCGAGAACACCAAATATAACACACCTACTCCTCATTCCCGCTTGAGGCCTAGTAACACTAATGACTCTATTACACCGTTAATGGATAATGGCTAATTGGGATTAATTTGGCCATTTTCACTTTGGGTGTACTCACTTACCTTGCCAGTGGTTTAAATATTAATGGCTGCGTGTTGAGTTTTTTAGAGGGCACACCAAATTTGCACTGTTATACAAGCTGTACACTGACTACTTTACATTGTCGAAGTGTCATAGCTTCAGTGTTGAAAGTCTATGAAAAGATACATATTTACAAATATCTGAGGGTTGTACTTACTTTTGTTATCTACTTTATACTCTTTTGCCGTCCCTCAATTGAACTTGATGGACATTTGTCTTTCAACTGCATAAACTATGTAATCTCTTACCACTCCTTTTAAAGGGAACCTGTCAGCAGAAATTTCGCCCAAAACCTAAAAGATTCCCCATGTGAGACCAAAATAAAGACTTTATAAAGTTGTACCTTTTTGTATTCAGATTCTGTAAATGTGACACGGGGGCGGGCTCTCTGGCGTCCGTTATTCTGCCCCCTGGTCCTGTATGCCGCCCCCATCGCTCCTTTCCATACCTGATGCACTGCCCACTGCTCCAGCCATCCCCACGCATGCCCAGTGCCAGTCTTACGGGAATGAGCAGTGTGACCGCTGGTGACGTGTGCGCAGGCAAGTGATGATGGGCGGGGCTGTGATTGTTATCAGCAAGTACCCGCCCATAATCTCGTGAGCGCGCAAACCTCACCAGCGGTCACACTGTGCTCAGGATAGATGCTAGACTGTATGGGCTGCTTCCAGGGATGACGTCCCTTTTGTCACGTGATAGGGGCGTGTGCAAAATACTATCACGTGACAAAAGGGATGTCATCCCTGGAAGCAGCCCATACAGTCTAGCACTACCCTAAGCACAGTGACCGCTGGTGAGGTTTGCGCGCTCACGAGATTATGGGCGGGTACTTGCTGATAACAATCACAGCCCCGCCCATCATCACTTGCCTGCGCACACGTCACCAGCGGTCACACTGCTCAGTTCCGTGAGACTGGCACCGGGCATGCGCGGGGATGGCTGGAGCAGTGGGCGGTGCATCAGCTATGGAAAGGAGCGATGGGGGCGGCATACAGGACCAGGGGGCAGAATAACGGACGCCAGAGAGCCCGCTCCCGTGTCACATTTACAGAATCTGAATACAAAAAGGTACCACTTTATAAAGTCTTTATTTTGGTCTCACATGGGGCACAATAATAACAGGGACCTTTCTAGAATGCAGCCCAGGAGCTGCAGAGGGGGAATCTTTTAGGTTTTGGGCAAAATTTCTGCTGACAGGTTCCCTTTAAGCACTTCAGATTGCAGTCCTAGGTCCTTCCTGCTTTCTTCCTACACAGTCCCTATCAGACAAACCTAGCGAAGCGATGGTAGTAAAACCCAAATCTGCTATTCACACCTATTTGTAAAATTCTTTCCACGGCCTTCCTCTTGCAGTACTAAGTGTCTAATATATGTCCTCTTCATCTGAATCTTTCATTTGCTGAGCTTCCTGTGTTTCTCCCATATACCCTCATGCCTATCCTTGATGTTACTATTTAATTGTATGGTATAATCAGAACACCTAAGAAGCATGCCTGATATCCTGGGGTTGTCTCAGATCTCTACTTCCTGTATTCAGAAATTCACACGTTCTTGCCATCTGTACCTCAAAAGTATCGGATGAATCCAGCCTTATCATATTGCAAAAAGCTCCTATTTATTTGATTCAACTTCATTTTATTTTAAGTTGTAAATGTAAAGTAAAGTAAATGGCAGAGAGCTCCACTCCAACTCAGACGCCAGCAAGGTGGAGGTGGGGTACTTTTATGGGCTGGTATCATCAAAGATGAACTTGTGGGACCTTTTCGAGTTGAGGATGGAGTGAAGCTCAACTCCCAGACCTACGGCCAGTTTCTGGAAGACAACTTCTTCAAGCAGTGGTACAGGAAGAAGTCGATATTCAAGAAAAACATGGTTTTCATGCAGGACAATGCTCCATCACATTCATCCAACTACCCCACAGCGTGGCTGCCAGTAAAGGTCTAAAAGATGAAAAAATAATGACATGGGCCCCCTTGTTCACCTGATCTGAACCCCATGGAGAACTTGTGGTCCCTCATAAAATGTAAGATCTACAGGGAGGGAAAACAGTACACCTCTCGGAACAGTGTCTGGGAGGCTGTGGTGGCTGCTGCACGCTATGTTGATCGTAAACAGATCAATCAACTGACAGAATCTATGGATGGTAGGCTGTTGAGTGTCATCATATAGAAAAGGTGGCTATATTGGTCACTAATTTTTTTGGGTTTTGTTTTTGCATGTCAGAAATGTTTATTTCTAAATTGTGTGCAGTTATATTGGTTTACCTAGTGAAAATAAGCAAGTGAGATGGGAATATATTTGTTTTTTTATTAAGTTGCCTAATAATTCTGCACCATAATAGTTACCTGCACAAACAGATATCCTCCTAAGATAGCCAAATCTAAAAAAAAAAAACACTCCAACTTCCAAAAATATTAAGCTTTGATATTGGAGTCTTTTGGGTTGATTGAGAACATAGTTGATGATCAATAATAAAAAAAAATCCTCTAAAGTAGAACTTTCCTAATAATACTGCACACAGTGTATATCAGTGCCTCTGTATTGTGAGAAACTGCTTTAGTTGCCCACCCACAAAGCTCCCTAAGGCTATGTGTGCACTTTGCGTACAGTCACTACAGAAATTTCTGCAGCGATCTGAAGAGCACACGTGCGCTTCAAATCGCTGCAGAAAATGTCCGTAGTGAAATAAAAAAAAGCCGATTCCATGCGCTCTGCCTGCAGCTCCTCCCATAGACAGAGCAGGGGCTGCAGGCAAAGCGCACGGAAAAAGTGACCTGTCACTTCTTAGAACGCGTGCTTCGGGCAGCAGCCGAAGCGCTGCGCTCTAAGACTCCATGTGCGCACGGCTCCTGCATAATCTTCATAGATTATGCAGGGGACGCAGGACGCATGCAGTTACGCTGCGCTACAAAGCGCAGCGTAACTGCATGTAATTACGCAACGTGCGCACATAGCCTAATGTTGCACCACCACGTTTTTTCCCTAATTTCTGTTTATCACTCCACTCTGTCCCTGACCCACCTTTCTGCCAAATTTTTGACTATTTTCATTAATCTGAATATCCCATTCTCTTAAAAACTCTACTCAAGCTTCACCAACTCTCTGGATCGTACTACTCCAGGCAATATGGTTCATTCCCAAATTCCACAGTGTTAACTGTGTCCTAACACCTTTTAAGACATGCTTTTCATATTCACAAATCTAACTTAGTTTACCGGCTGTTTTCATTACTCCTGCAGACTTAATCCATTCATTCTACAGGATTTCCCACAATCCTTACATTTGAATACACTTCTTATGTATGTATTTACAGATACTGGATGTTACTCTTGTTTCCTTACTTTGTGTACTGCTCTTTTATTTAGGGAAAAAAAGTAAAAACAATGACCGTACCATGTTCAGAACATGCATCGTCCCCCTTTGACTGCTTTCACACTTGCGTTGTGCGGCATCCGTCACAATCAGTTGTGTGACTGATGCAACGGATGCGTTGCAAATAGTGGCACAACTGATGTGACTGATACTGCAAAACAATGATCCAGTTTTTTTTTTTTTTTACTGTTTTTTACCGGCGGCAGGCTATTGTGACCGATCAGCTGATCACCCGGCGGCCAGCTGATCGTTTGGCCACCGAGAGAGAGAGCGAAACATGAGCTGAGCATGTGCAGTGAAAAAAAAGGGATTCCGCCGCTCAAAAAATGCTACATTGCGCGTTCCCCCCGCCCATCAGTGACAAAACGACTGATGCGCCGCGGGGCGGATGCAACGCAAGACCATTTGTTGCAATCCGCTCTTAATAGAAGCCTATGAGGAATAAATGGAGGATTCCTGCAACGGTTACCGTAATTCCTCACGGTGGTGGATTGCAACGGATGCCGCACAACGCAAGTGTGAAAGTAGACTTTGTCAGTCCTTTTTTACTTGAATTGTCGAGTAGTTTACTTTATAGTGTCTGACATAGAAATGTAGGAAGGTAAAGGTATATAATGTATATATCATATTGTGTTTTTGTTTGTAATTTCGATTTGTTTCTTGCAGTTCTGGGCTGATTTCTGTTTTATTAAAACCCTGCTTAATGTTCAAGTGAATTCTCCAATCCCCACAGACTAAACCTTTTTTTGTTTGCCTGTCTGTGTTTATTATGACTTTCATTTTACGTCTGCTGGTTGGTTTTTTTTTTCGTTTTTGTTTTGTTTTTTTGAATGGTCTCACAAGCAACACTTGGATGAATTCACAAAGCATTCAGTACAAGCTGGGATGTGCCAGCCATCATTAATATGCTCTCCATAAAACCATACGTTTTTAATGAAGTTTTATAATTTAGCATTGCGTTTTTCACACTATTGTTATTCCCTGTTTAATTATTCATAAATAAGTAAATGCTAATAACCCAAAAGCCATAATGATGCTTTTATAGCTATTGGAGCTTATGTGATGAAGTAATTTTCTCTTCTTCTTTACCTGCTCGTTTTGTTATTAAGTAACCTTATTGTGTTTTTGTTTAGAATATTTAATGAAGCTGACTATGGAAGATCTAATAGAGTTCCTACAGGAGAGCCTTGCTAAGGATTTCGGTTATGAGGATGACTATGTGATTGAACAGCTCCAGCTATCAATGACAGAGTTAAGGCGTGCAAAGCTTGACCTTCCCCCTCCAGGTAAAAAAACTTTGTTTGTGGATCCAGGTCTAGAATGAATGTAGAGATTCCTCACCTTGGCATGCTGTGTGTGTGTAATATACAGTGCCTACAAGTAGTATTCAACCCCCTGCAGATTTAGCAGGTTTACACATTCGGAATTAACTTGGCATTGTGACATTTGGACTGTAGATCAGCCTGGAAGTGTAAAATGCACTGCAGCAAAAAAGAATGTTATTTCTTTTTTTATTTTTTTTTTTAAATTGTGAAAAGTTTATTCAGAGGGTCATTTATTATTCAACCCCTCAAACCACAAGAATTCTGTTTTGGTTCCCCTAAAGTATTAAGAAGTATTTCAGGCACAAAGAACAATGAGCTTCACATGTTTGGATTAATTATCTCTTTTTCCAGCCTTTTCTGACTAATTAAGACCCTCCCCAAACTTGTGAACAGCACTCATAATTGGTCAACATGGGAAAGACAAAGGAGCATTCCAAGGCCATCAGAGACAAGATCGTGGAGGGTCACAAGGCTGGCAAGGGGTACAAAACCCTTTCCAAGGAGTTGGCCCTACCTGTCTCCACTGTTGGGAGCATCATCCGGAAGTGGAAGGCTTATGGAACTACTGTTAGCCTTCCACGGCCTGGACAGCCTTTGAAAATTTCCACCCGTGCCGAGGCCAGGCTTGTCCGAAGAGTCAAGGCTAACCCAAGGACAACAAGGAAGAAGCTCCGGGAAGATCTCATGGCAGTGGGGACATTGGTTTCAGTCAATACCATAAGTAACGTACTCCGCCGCAATGGTCTCTGTTCCAGACGAGCCCGTAAGGTACCTTTTACTTTCAAAGCGTCATGTCAAGGCTCGTCTACAGTTTGCTCATGATCACTTGGAGGACTCTGAGACAGACTGGTTCAAGGTTCTCTGGTCTGATGAGACCAAGATGGAGATCTTTGGTGCCAACCACACACGTGACGTTTGGAGACTGGATGGCACTGCATACGACCCCAAGAATACCATCCCTACAGTCAAGCATGGTGGTGGCAGCATCATGCTGTGGGGCTGTTTCTCAGCCAAGGGGCCTGGCCATCTGGTCCGCATCCATGGGAAGATGGATAGCACGGCCTACCTGGAGATTTTGGCCAAGAACCTCCGCTCCTCCATCAAGGATCTTAAGATGGGTCGTCATTTCATCTTCCAACAAGACAACGACCCAAAGCACACAGCCAAGAAAACCAAGGCCTGGTTCAAGAGGGAAAAAATCAAGGTGTTGCAGTGGCCTAGTCAGTCTCCTGACCTTAACCCAATTGAAAACTTGTGGAAGGAGCTCAAGATTAAAGTCCACATGAGACACCCAAAGAACCTAGATAACTTGGAGAAGATCTGCATGGAGGAGTGGGCCAAGATAACTCCAGAGACCTATGCCGGCCTGATCAGGTCTTATAAAAGACGATTATTAGCTGTAATTGCAAACAAGGGTTATTCCACAAAATATTAAACCTAGGGGTTGAATAATAATTGACCCACACTTTTATGTTGAAAATTTATTAAATTTAACTGAGCAACATAACTTGTTGGTTTGTAAAATGTATGCATCTGTTAATAAATCCTGCTCTTATTTGAAGTTTGCAGGCTCTAACTTATTTGCATCTTATCAAACCTGCTAAATCTGCAGGGGGTTGAATACTACTTGTAGGCACTGTATATGTACTGTATATTTTATACCTCAAGGAGTTCTCTGTAATATTTTTAAACTTGACAGGGGTAAGCCAGCCTGGGGAAAGAAAGATACCTGGAATCTGCTCCCATCACCATTACTGCCATTCTGACAATGTCAAGCCGACTGGAATCTATAAAGTCCCAAAGCCAGTCACCCAAACCTGTAGCCATTCGGTGGCTTTGGGGATAGCTGGTTTTTGTGATGTCATTGCTAGTGATGGGCGAACCCAAACTGTAAAGTTCGGGGTCCGTACCGAACAGTTTTCCTGGGCAGCTCGTGTTACAGTTCAGGTCCAGTTCAGGACCAGGGGCTGTTAGAAGAAGAAGAAGAAAAAAAAACACATTAGTAAAAAAAAACATTATGATTATACTTACTAGTCATGCGACGTGTCCTGCGGACCTGCTCAACCGCTGTCTCCCGGCTGCTTCTGCTTTTGAGTCCAATCATTAACTTCCGGTGGTATTCACTGCACTGCTCATCACTCAGCATTGTTTCTTAGCGCGATTTCCTGGCACTTTACCCAGCTCGTCCAGCGGCCCTGATGGTTGTCATGCTGGGTAATGAAGGGGTTAATACCAGCTTTGTATTCTGAGCTAGTACTAAGCCCGAAATTCATGGTGTCACACCAAATTAGACATGGCCACCCATTAATTTCTAGTAAACAGTAAAAAGAAAAACACAGAAAAAATGTTATTAGAAATAAAACAAAAAAAAAACATTTAAAGACTCCACCTTTATTATAAAAAAAAAATCCTTTGTCCAACGTAGTCCACAGGGAGAGCAATGTCAGCTCTGCTTCATCACTTTGTATAGACAAGTGTCTATACAGAGCGAGAAGCAGACTGACAGTGACAGTCAACGTTCAATCAATGGCTAAGCCATGGACTCGGGTGAACTCTCGCATCACCACGAACACGGACGAAAAAAGCCGAAGACTGCCGAGTGACGAGCAGTGCAGTGAATACCCCCGGAAGTTAATGATCGGACCCATAAGCAGCGGCCAGGATACAGCGGCTGAGTGGGTCTGAGTGGGTCTGCAGGACGCATCACGGGAGTGGTAAGTATGACAATGTTTATTAACTATATTCTTTATTTTACAAACCTCCCCCCATCCCATAACTGTAAAGTCCAAGTTCGGGTTTCGAACGCAAGTTCGCGTTATCTCAGAACTCGAATGTTACAAAAAGTTCAGGCGAGGCTCCTGAACACAAACATCGGGGGGTTCGCCCATCACTAGTCATTGCTTCTGGTCTGGCAAAGAACATTGTTTGGTAGCACGGGAGTGGAGAGTAAATTCCAGGGGTGATATACCAGCGAACCACTTTAAATAGCTGATTGCTTATTCCTACTTTTATGGAACAAAAACTGTAATTTCTTCTATTGTAGCTTAATGTTAAGATACAAAGCTTTATCTTTGAGATTTAGACCAGTGTAGAAGTGCTAAGAGAAACAAGGGAAATTAAGAAATTGGAAGCTGATCTGGCCACACCAGAACTGTAAACACGCAAGAAATGTTTGATGCCGTTTGCTCCAAAGATACAAGTGTATCCAGCAAGAAGTCATTCAATTTATTATTTCCCATTTCTTTTGGATTTCTTCCTCTCTTTGGCTCAGAAAACTGCTTAAAAAAATGAGTTTGTGATTCTAGCCTTATTGACCAAGCAGCTGCTACTGCAGTGAACTGGCTACTGTTGTGGATGCTAAAAATAAAATTAATATTTCAACCTTTCGCTCGATGAGCCCATGGTGATGCCGTAATATGCCTCTATGAAAGTTGCTACTTTGTAACCAGGTATAGCTAGGGATTGCCTTAACCTATAGAAATGCTTAGTGCTGTGCTTTACTTTTGAATCCTGAAAGCTTTTCAAAGTAGATAGTTTTGCAGGAAAAAGTAATGCAGAACATACTGCTAGATAGCTTTTTTTGCAATTATCTACAGGGGGAACAGACAATTGGACAGGCTAAAATCCAACATGCCCGATTCCTTGTGACCTAGAAAGAGAACAGTCGTCAAGCAGCGCCAATCTACTAACAATTATCTACCGTGCATGACGGACTTATAGTGCATTTTTCAGTGACGACAATTTAGACATTTCCAATATATTTTGGGTTTTTTCACTCAAATGAGTGAACAAGAATATCCATTATTACTGCACAAAAGCTAACCATTGCTCCAATGTTCATAGTTAAGTCTGCAGCCATGTTATCTATTAAGGTCTATTCATTCTAATTGCACTATTGAATGTAATTGTTTAAACCCCTATAATTGAAACCTTCATCTTATAGCATTTTTAAATGAAATCTGTCAGCAGATTTTTGCTATGTAATATGGGGTCAGCATGAGGTAGTTGTTAAAACGCAGAAATTAATGATGGGTCACATGTTAAGCTGTGTACTGTTTACCTAAACTGAAGTCATTATTTACTTTCTGATTATCATTGCTGTGCCTAGCTGGTGTGTGAAATCAAAAAGCTGTGGAGAGAAAAGCGCACATAGGGTCTTATCTGGCAAACAATGCAGGCTTAGAAAATGAAAACAGGTGCTCACCTATGGAAGTTGTGACAGGCACAACTCCTATGCATGCAGAAAATGGTCAAGCAGCAGCCCCGATATGCAACAGGGAATCATGAATGGATAAGAAAGTCGGGTTTAACATTGCGCTAAAACCATGAAGCCAAATGATGTGATGAATTCTTTGCTATATTTTCTTTATTTAGGCCAAGTCTACGCGTTTCAAAGGCATGTCCGCCTTCTTCATCAGGACAGAGGAAAAAACAACATGATACCAATTGCTACTCGGGGATACATATATAATGAAAAAAAAAAAAAAAAAAGAGACCACGTCTACACAGGTGATGTCAGCCAGGGAGTGACTGAACATCACGTGCATGGAAAACAGAAAAAAGTGGAGAAAAAAAGTGGAAAAAAATGGAAGAAACAGAAAGAAGAAAAAAAAGGAAAATTAGAAGGGGTTGAAACAGAGAGGGTGTACGCATATGTCTGTGAAAAAATTATATTGCTTTAATAAAAACAAATGTAAAAAAATGTGCTTTTTTTATATAAAGCTTGCGCCTAAAAATACATAAAAATATAATGTCAGGTCGCTGACAAAACAATCAGCAAAAAAGTGCAAAAATATATATATATATATATATATATGATACTGGAGATAATCCAGCAGTGAAAAAAAGTGCTTTATTTTTAAAGCTTGCACCTAAAAATACATAAAAATATAATGTCAGATCGCTGACAAAACAATCAGAAAAAGGTGCAGAAATATATATATGTATGATACTGGAGATAATCCAGCAGTGAAAAAAAAAAAAAAAAAAAAGAGAAGAAAAAAGAGAAAAGGGGGTTTTGCAAGGTACAAAAATGTGAAAGAAAGATAGAACACACGGATTTTTGCTTTATTAAAAAACAAATGTAAAGAAATGTGCTTTATTAAAAAATACATAAAAATATAGTGTCAGGTCGCTGACAAAACATTCAGCAAAAAAAGTGTAAAAATATATATATGTATGATACTGGAGATGATCCAGCAGTGAAAAAAAGGGGGTTTTGTGAGGTACAAAAATGTGAAAGAAAAATGGGACACACGGGCATAGGGAAAAAAACTCCATCGTGCTATGTGAAGTGCTGAAAGGGGTGAAATGAGTTCGAAACGTGGGAAAAAAAATTTTTTGCGCATGAAGGAGCGGGGTGAAAAGAGTTCATGTCGGCATAGAGAACGGGCCGAAATAAGATACAGTGAGTGAGAAAAAAAAAAAAAAAAAAAAGGGGAGTAGATCAAATATGAAAAGAATAAAGAAGATAGTTTCTGGAGAGTGAAACAAATATAAAGATCAAATTTTGTATTCATCCATCCAAGGGCAAAAAACGGTGTTTGATGGTATAACATTTAAATAAATACATACAATAAATATAATGAAAATATACAAAGAGTAAAAACCTTTGAGAAACACGCTGAAACCAAAACAATTAATTATCACAACCAACAGATAAAAGGATATATATAAAAAGTTGTGTATAAAAACATACAATCCCACCTTATAAAGAAAGCTGGGGAAGGAATTTTTGTGGTATCTTAATAAAATAGGGAAAATATATATATATAAAAAATATAAAATGTCCTTATTACATTAGGATAAAAACTGGGTGTATAAAAACTTCATGTTCATGCAGACCGCATTAGAAAATGTAGAAAAATATATATAATATATATCCAAAAAATATTTGTTGGGAATTTATTTCACATAAAAACATTAAAAAGATGCAAAAAAAATTATTTTTTTTTTTTTGGGATAATAAGTGAGGATTAATAAAACAGATCGGTCAATTCATTGAGCCCATGCGGTTTTCATCATCTTATTGTGAAATATAGCACAATGTCTAGATAAACTGTTCAATAGGGGTGATGGGTTAAATTCTCACCGACAAAACGTCAAGATTGGATATATGTTGCACAGTTTATCTAGACATTTCACAATAAGATGATGTCCTGTACAATCACCCCTATTGAACATATTCCCTCAGATATACCAAATAGATTAGAACTATTAAGCAAAAAAGAGACCTTTTGGATCCACAAGCTCAGTACTCTAAAACCGCATGGGCTCAATGAATTGACCGATCTGTTTTATTAATCCTCACTTATTATCCCAAAAAAAAAAAAAAATAATTTTTTTTTGGATCTTTTTTAATGTTTTTATGTGAAATAAATTCCCAACAAATATTTTTTGGATATATATTATATATATTTTTCTACATTTTCTAATGCGGTCTGCATGAACATGAAGTTTTTATACACCCAGTTTTTATCCTAATGTAATAAGGACATTTTATATTTTTTATATATATATATTTTCCCTATTTTATTAAGATACCACAAAAATTCCTTCCCCCTTCCCCAGCTTTCTTTATAAGGTGGGATTGTATGTTTTTATACACAACTTTTTATATATATCCTTTTATCTGTTGGTTGTGATAATTAATTGTTTTGGTTTCAGCGTGTTTCTCAAAGGTTTTTACTCTTTATATATTTTCATTATATTTATTGTATGTATTTATTTAAATGTTATACCATCAAACACCGTTTTTTGCCCTTGGATGGATGAATACAAAATTTGATCTTTATATTTGTTTCACTCTCCAGAAACTATCTTCTTTATTCTTTTCATATTTGATCTACTCCCCTTTTTTTTTTTTTTTTCTCACTCACTGTATCTTATTTCGACCCGTTCTCTATGCCGACATGAACTCTTTTCACCCCGCTCCTTCATGCGCACGCATGCGCAAAAAAATTTTTTTCCCACGTTTCGAACTCATTTCACCCCTTTCAGCACTTCACATAGCACGATGGAGTATTTTTCCCTATGCCCGTGTGTCCCATTTTTCTTTCACATTTTTGTCCCTCACAAAACCCCCTTTTTTTCACTGCTGGATCATCTCCAGTATCATACATATATATATTTTTACACTTTTTTTGCTGAATGTTTTGTCAGCGACCTGACACTATATTTTTATGTATTTTTTAATAAAGCACATTTCTTTACATTTGTTTTTTAATAAAGCAAAAATCCGTGTGTTCTATCTTTCTTTCACATTTTTGTACCTTGCAAAACCCCCTTTTCTCTTTTTTCTTCTCTTTTTTTTTTTTTTTTTTTCTTTTTCACTGCTGGATTATCTCCAGTATCATACATATATATATTTCTGCACCTTTTTCTGATTGTTTTGTCAGCGATCTGACATTATATTTTTATGTATTTTTAGGCGCAAGCTTTAAAAATAAAGCACTTTTTTTCACTGCTGGATTATCTCCAGTATCATATATATATATATATTTTTGCACTTTTTTTCTGATTGTTTTGTCAGCGACCTGACATTATATTTTTATGTATTTTTAGGCGCAAGCTTTATATAAAAAAAGCACATTTTTTTACATTTGTTTTTATTAAAGCAATATAATTTTTTCACAGACATATGCGTACACCCTCTCTGTTTCAACCCCTTCTAATTTTCCTTTTTTTTCTTCTTTCTGTTTCTTCCATTTTTTTCCACTTTTTTTCTCCACTTTTTTCTGTTTTCCATGCACGTGATGTTCAGTCACTCCCTGGCTGACATCACCTGTGTAGACGTAGTCTCTTTTTTTTTTTTTTTTTTTTTCATTATATATGTATCCCCGAGTAGCAATTGGTATCATGTTGTTTTTTCCTCTGTCCTGATGAAGAAGGCGGACATGCCTTTGAAACGCGTAGACTTGGCCTAAATAAAGAAAATATAGCAAAGAATTCATCACATCGTTTGGCTTCATGGTTTTAGCGCAGTGTTAAACCCGACTTTCTTATCCATTCATGATTCCCTAGCTGGTGTGTGGGCACTTTGTCCAACGTTGCCTCTTTCTTTGATAAGCAGCTCACGGTCTATAGAGATTGTACATAGAGAACCTGATGTCAGCGCAGTTCACTTTCTCAGCTCTGCTGCATTGCTAAATCTAACAGCTCTGTGTCACTTAAGTTGGTGCAGTGGTTCCAAGTGCTTCATTGTTTAATTCAGGGTCTCTTTGCCTACGTTATGCTCCTCTCAGATGAGGTACTGACAGATTAAATTTAAAGAACAGTTATGTCTATTGCTCGGCACTTGAAATAATGAGCGAATATTATGATGCTCGCGTGCTCTTTACTTGAGTCGAGCAGGTCAAATGTTTAGGTGGGCTTGAGTAACCAGTATAATAGAAGTCAATGATTGGGCAGTTCACCTCTCCACCCACTTACAGCCAGCCATAAACAGCAATTGCATTGAGGGGAGGGCAAGTGTGTTTTGAGACTGCAAGTGGCTCTCTGTGGGGTGCCAGCACGCATCATTGAGTGAAGCAAGGCTTTGCTTTGTTTTCGATTTTTCACAAACACATCCGAACACCTTCGATCCTTGGTCATGTATCCAGGCACCCCATCTTATAGTCCGAATGTACCTGGTTGTGGGGTGGTGACAGTGGAACAGGCCACTGAAGACAGGAACAGGGCCACAGGAGGTAAGAGCCGACACTGGGGCCAACAGTGAGCTCACTAGTAAAAATAAGTATTCAATGTTCTCCACTCCCAGCATGCTGCGATTGTAATGCGAGACTTTCTCTTGCACCCATTCAAGTGAACGGGGCGAGAGAAAAATCGCACTGCACTCGCGGTACACCGGTGTACCGCTAGTGCAGTGCGAGAATGGCAATGGCCGGCTATGCAGGAGAGAGGGAGAGAAATCCCTCCCTCCCCTCCTGAGTGCCGGCCCGCCCCCCGCAGCTGAGGTCTGCTCGCACAAACGGACCTCAGTTGCAAGGACACACGCATGACACTCGGCTCTGCTGTACTGCCAGCACGAGCCGAGTGTCATGCAAGTGGATCGCAGTAGTCCCCATGTGGCCCCGGCCTTATATAAATGTCAGCAGCAGATTCCCTCTCCCTCCCCCCAATAACTGTGTCATGACCACATTCTTTGCTTCAAACTGTTTTGTTTTTTTGTTTCTATTTTCCTCCTCTAAAACCTAAGTGGGTCTTGTGGTCCGGTGCATCTTATAGTACGAAAAACATGGTACTTTATTCTGTAGTCTATGGGGTCAGATCAGTAATGCATATGCTCCTGTTTTTGGTGTTTTGTGGTTTGTTTGCATTCAATTTCATTTACGTATTCTCCTTTCTTCGGTTTTATTCACCTCTGTAATGTTTTCACCTGATTCAGCATTGACTTTACGAAAAGTAACAACTTGCCCCAAATGTACCGCTGTACCCTCTGGAGTGATTATGTATGTCCGTATTGTTAAGCAGTTTTTTCAACACCTTGTTGTTGCAGGGGGGTTTTGTGTTTGTTTGTTTTTTTTTTTTTTTTGTTTTGTTCGTTTTTTTTTTTTTTTTTTCCCTCCTCACGCACAAAAATTGATAGACAGAAAAAGGTGGGGTTTTTTTTGTTTTTTTTTGTTTTTTTTGTTTTTTTTTACTTTGTGCAAAATTCATGAATCTCCTGCCCCATTTTGATTTGGCACAATCAATAAGTGGGAGCGAATACTAGAAGATAAAGAAAAGTGACTTAAACCACTTGGGTTTTATGCCACCATAAAATCTACAAAGTTACAGATGCACCGGTCGATAACAGCAGCATTTAAGCAGTTACATTTAGTGGAGGCTCCCCTCTCGAATAATGATTTTTATCAAGCCACAGCCTTATGAAGACCCTTTGGTTTTCGCTTTGGTCTCTTTAATTTATAATAGAATACCTGGCAGGTTTCACAGCTAGGGATCTGCAATGCAAAACTAAAATATTAAAGTGTATTAAAGAATCTAAACAGATGGTCAAGTTCCAAATTAAAACATTCTAAAAGAAGTTTATATTTAATCATACAATATGCTTTTTATATGGCTAAAAAGTAAAAAGTGTTATTGCGCAATTTAAAGTAATGAAATGTGACAAAAAAATTGTTCTCCAAATTAAAAACTGCATACCTTCATAAAGCGCTAATGAAGAAAATAAACAGTTTGGGGCTTGGAATGCAGTGACTCCAATGTCTTAAAAAAAAAAATGAAGCTAAACTGAAGCACAATAGGGTCACATGATGGGTATCAGCGGGTATGTGCCGGACTTCGTGGCTCGGCCCTCAGTTGTGATGGGAATAGTAGAGCGAGCAAAAGAGGGAGGATGCACAGCCGCAATAGTAGTGACAATAGATATAAGGGAATAATAGAGCGAGCAAAAGAGGGAGGATGCACAGCCGCAATAGTAGTGACAATAGATATAAGGGCTAGTAGAGCGAGCAAAAGAGGGAGGATGCACAGCCGCAATAGTAGTGACAATAGATATAAGGGATAGTAGAGCGAGCAAAAGAGGGAGGATGCACAGCCGCAATAGTAGTGACAATAGATATAAGGGATAGTAGAGCGAGCAAAAGAGGGAGGATGCACAGCCGCAATAGTAGTGACAATAGATATAAGGGATAGTAGAGCGAGCAAAAGAGGGAGGATGCACAGCCGCAATAGTAGTGACAATAGATATAAGGGATAGTAGAGCGAGCAAAAGAGGGAGGATGCACAGCCGCAATAGTAGTGACAATAGATATAAGGGATAGTAGAGCGAGCAAAAGAGGGAGGATGCACAGCTGCAATAGTAGTGAGAATAGATATAAGGGAATAGTAGAGCGAGCAAAAGAGGTAGGATGCACAGCCGCAATGGTAGTGAGAATAGATATAAGGGAATAGTAGAGCGAGCAAAAGAGGGAGGATGCACAGCCGCAATAGTAGTGACAATAGATATAAGGGAATAGTAGAGCGTTGAACTTCTAGTACATATATACTGCAGCCAAAGAACAATGGCGGACCATGACCTGCAACAAAAAGGGGTTCTGGCGCTCAACTTGCACCTTAGGCTGTCTTTGAGAAAAGGTAGACCTAAAAGTAAAGATATAAAATCTATTGATGCACTTGAAGTGACAAATGTCTGTTTCCTCTATGGGTAATTTCTACTTCCCATAGATCTTTTGCTGTCCATCAATAGAAGCATGGGTCTTTTACTTCTGTTTTCTTCATCCCATTTTCAATTTGCTGTTTTAGGTTTTATTCATTCAGATTGGTACACGAGCCGACTGTGGCTGGTAAACGAGCGCTTTGCTCATTCATCTGGTTTATAATGGTCTAATAAGCCTCCTAACAGAATATTCCAGATTATCATCTCTAAATGGGCTTACAAATAAAGCTAAGTTCACACTTCAGTTGTTTTGCATCAGTCACAATCCGTCGCCTTGGGGAATTACGGTATCCTGCAAAATATTTTGCAGGAATCCAGTATTTCCCCATAGACTTATATTAGTGACGGATTGCAACTGATGACCCTGCGTTGCATCCGCTGCGTCGCGGTCCGTCGTTTTTGACTGACCGCCGAGCGGGTAGCAACGCAGAATGTAACGTTTTTCGGGCCGTCAAAATAAACACGCCCTGCAGGAATCAGTTGCCATCCGTCAAGCTTGTAATGTATGTCTATGGTGCTGGATTCCATCGTAATCCGTCTTACGACGGAATCCAGCGCAGGATTCAGTCATGCTCTACTGAGCATGCCCAGCATGTTTGGCACACCCCCTGGGCTGTCCCAAACACAAACGGATCATGACTGATCCGTCAATAACGGATGTAACGGACGCAACGGATCAGTTTTTTCACAGGATTCCTGTGAAAGGAATCCTGTAAAAAACACATCCGTTGACATCTTGAAAACGACTGATCCGTTGCTGACGGACCTGACGGATTTAAAACAACTGAAGTGTGAACTTAGCCTAAGGCATGTTTCCCCTACATCATCCATGAATAAGGACTAAGTTTTTTTGTCTGAAACGCGTAGGGATAGATTTAATTGTGATTGTCCTTGGAACGTATTTTTTAATTATGCTGCAATCTAAAGATTTTTAATCCTAACAATGCCTGGAATATCTTTCTTCATTCTAGAATGTTCTAGAAATTAGTTAGGAGCAGACTTGAGAATTGGGAGTGCTACCTCACTTGAACATAATGTCTGGCTACAAAAAAAATCGTCCAAAATGATGTTAACATGAAAATCAAAACAATAGAGAAAACCTTTACCCTTTCTGAAACATTTAAGTCTTGTGTTTCTTTCCCACCTGGGATGCTGAATGTAGACTACAATAGAAAGGTTTTGAAGTGGCCCAAAATGCGCCCGTCTGACATTCACTGCTCCGTAACTCCCAGAATCGTTCTCGTGTTGTACAGAGCGGTAGAAATCTATTTTCACACTTTCTGCTCTGGTTGTAGGCGTTTAGTGATATACTACCATATTCCCATTGCAGCCTTCGTGTCGAGGTATAAGAGGCTTTGATTTCACTTGCAATTTTCAGCACATTATTTTTCATTATAATGACCGCTAAATGCTGCAGCAGGATGTCAATTTTTTATCACTGCAGAAAGCAGGTGCTTTCTTGTGACATTTTTAACTAAAAAAAAAAAAGCTGCCCTTTCTTTAGACTTAATCCATGCTGTGATAGTTAAAGGAACATTCAGTCTTGGAGGTGATTTTTAAAGCAGTGCTTGTTAAATTGCCACCAAGGCGTCTAGATATGTGTGTGTATCTAATGCGGTGCATTTAGCAATAGCTTTAACAAATATACGGTATATGCATACATATATCTATACACACATACATATATATTTTTCCTATACCCTTTTGTTACTGCTTTTGAACGTTGGAAGCATATAATCAGTGTTGTAGACCACACATCACACTAGAATATCTTGTAGCAATTAATGAATGACATAAACCTTAATTTAGCTGAATTAAAATGAAAGCTATAAATTCACATCTCATAAATCATTGAAATATAAAGATTTTTTTTATTTTAGTTTGCTCATTAAATGTTGATTTCAGCCTGAAAAGCAGAGGTTGCAGTCTGTTAAATTTCAGCTATACTGACCTGTAATTAATGGAGCTGATGCATTCACAGTGGAAATGGCTTCAAAGTATACTGACTGAACAGTGTTGAATAGCAATGCCACTAGGGGGTGCTATGCAACCATGAAATGAAAGGACCAAAACTTATTTATTAATTTCCTGTGAAACCTATATATGTAATGCAAAAATCTGTATGTGTACACACACATACATACATACATACATAATACATACATAATACATACATATACATACACACATATACATACACACATGCATACGCACACACACTGTGGCTGAAGTTTTAATGTAGACACAAACCTTAAATAACCACACTCTGCAAACAATGAATACATATAAATCCCACTGTTATTTCATAAAAAATAAAAATGTAAGGTTCTTAGTGTATATTTTGATTAAACTGTATATAACTCAATCCAATTCTTTCTCAGTTCTTTGTAGCCTAGACATAAAAAAAAGCAAATCTATTTAGTCCTGTCTAAAAGATGTTGTCTCGTTACTGGAAAATGGGCTCACATACTTTTATCAAAATGTGCATTGAGAACCTAACATTTTTTTTGTAGGAGAGCTGCACAATTTGCAGTAGATACCCCAAACATGACAACTTCCTACTTGGCAAAATGGATGAGCCGTATCCTTTGGTGCCAATGACAAACTTGCATTCTTGTTGCAGATCTGATGTTACTCCTTAAACAGGCTCTTTCACCAAATTTTTCATGTTGAATTGAACATGTGATGTATTAGTGGCAGAGCAAGAGCAGAATAAGGCTATGTGCGCACGTAGCGTTTGTCCCTGCAGAAATTTCTGCAGCGATTTGAACAGCACACGTGCGCTTCAAATCGCTGCAGAAAGTCCGTAATGAAAAAAAAAAGCCGATTCCTTGCGCTCTGAGTGCAGCCCCTCCCTTAGACAGAGCGAGGGATGCATGCAGAGCGCACGGAATAAGTGGCATGTCACTTCTTAGAACGCGCGCTTCGGGCAGCAGCCAAAGCACTCCGCTCTAATACGCCACGTGCGCACGGCTCCTGCATAATCTTCATAATTATGCTGGGGACGCAGGACGCATGCAGTTGCGGTGCAGATCGCAGCGTAGCTGCATGCAAATACACAACGTGCGCATATAGCCTAAAACCGGTGGGGGGGGGGGTGTAAAATTATTATTTTGCCTTTTCCTTGTGGAAAAATTTGCAAAGTAATTGGTCTTTGATCAATAATGTTCTACAATTGTATTTTTTTTATTATTATAAATATTCCTGTGCTGAGATCTTATATATGTGCCCCCGATATGTACATTGTAATAACTGTGTCTGACCGTACAGTAACATGGTCTGATCATACCACATCTCCTGGGCAGGGGAGGAAGTAAAAGCAGTATAATCAGACCATGACCCTGTATAGTCAGACCACTCAATTGCACAGTACATAGCAGTGGCACATATATAAGATTATTTCAGCACAGGAACATTTTTTTTTTTTTCTACTAAAACACATCCAATTGTGGAGTTTATTATTATTCCAAGATCTATTGATTAAAATGAGCTTTGTTCAGAAGTGTGATTGCTGAGACATTTCAAGGCAGGCAGTGTAGGGCAGGGGGCACTATAGGTGACCGTGCTGTGAGAGGAGGATAGCTGATAGAAGGGTTTGTAATGCGACACAGCTAAACTCAGCTGTGCTGCCCTCTCCCCACACTGACATATGCAGAAGATCAGAACAGTCTGATATAATACATCTCGCACACTGAGAAACTTGCCCTAATTAAATGTGATGTGGTCCCTAATAAAATGGGGTTGTCAATTTTGTTGGAAAAATGAGAAATTGCTGATAAACTTTAACCTTTCTAACAAAAGAAAAATGATTTTCAAAATGGTGCTGATGTAAAGTAGACATGGAGTAGATATTAAACTATTTTGTATGGTATATCTGTTGTAAAAAAAACAAAAAATTTTGAGAATTGAGAAGTTTTTTTGCCACATTTTCAATATTTTCATAAATGTAAATATTAACCATAATGTACCTCTACCATGAAATACAACATGTTACAAAAAACAATCTCATAATCCTTGGGATTCATTCCAGAGTTATTACCACGTAAAGTGACACCGGTCAGATTTGAAAAATGAGGGTCTGTAATTAGCTTACAAAGTGGCTCGTTTCTTAAGGGGTTAAGGGAACATTTGTAATACCCTAAGGCTATGTGCGCACGTTGCGTACTGTCCCTGCAGAAATTTCTGTAGCGATTTGAACAGCACACGTGCCCTTCAAATTGCTGCAGAAACAGTCCGTAATGAAAAAAAAAAGCAGATTCCATGCGCTCTGAGTGTAGCCCCTCCCATAGACAGGGCGGGGGATGCAGGCAGAGAGCAGGAAAGAAGTGACATGTCACTTAGAACGCGTGCTTCGAGGAGCAGCCGAAGCACTGCGCTCTAATACGCCACGTGCGCACGACTCCTGCATAATCTTCATAGATTATGCAGGGGACGCAGGACGCATGCAGTTACGCTGCGGTGCAGATCGCAGCATAACTGCATGTAATTACGCAACGTGCGCACATAGCCTTAAAGTGTGTTAGTGAGGACACAGTGGTTGATCGTAAATTTGTGAGTCAAGTAGGTCTTGATTTCTTTTATATTTCCTCTGGGCTGGTGAGTATTTGGTTTTCTTTAAACAGATTTCTTTGTGTAATAAATATACTAAATTATTTATACTGCGGAACCCCTTTGAATATTTTCCGTACAACTACTAGTTAAGATTTTTCTTCCTGGGTTTCATCTACACACTTGCTGGATTTGTGAGCTCAGGTGTTAAATCTGACTTCACGTGGTATTTAAATTCCAAAATCAGCATAAACCGTGAAAAGTGGGAGGCAAGCTTAAGCTAAACTCCTGAAAGAACTGCAGGAGTGACATTATTAACAAAGGGGACATACATTTAAATACCAAGCAAGACAAAGATGGATTATATTAAAAGGCTTTGTTTTATAAGGGTCCTACTGGCTTTGATTTTTTTTTTTTCCCTCTTCGTTTTAACAAATTATTTTTCGAACACACTGAAGAAAGAATGTACTGAATAATTAACATTCCAGAGAAAATGAACCCAGCCACCCAGAACTTGGATCACTGCATCTATATGCTCTTAAGTAATTCTGTAGTAAATAGTGAAGTGAATGGCATCGTATCTCCGCTACAGAAATTAGGCCCTGGATTGTTTTACATATAAAGCAGAAAATCGCGAGCATCACTTTCATGCTCAATGTCTTCTACATAGAAAGGTTTGAAATTCAAGTAAAATTGAAACATCTTATTGTCATTTTCAGTATTTATTAGTGAATAAATCATTGCACGACTAAAATATGTAGGCTTCTGACGTTTGTATACTTGAGTAGATTGAGAATGCAATTACTGCCTGGAAATGTTCAGTTGCCAAAGGTCAACCTGGATTGTTTTTTTTTTTTTTTTTTTTTTTTTTTTTAAAAGGGATTTGTATATAGTAGTTCAGTTTGATTTGAATTAATGCAAGGTTTATTCCCTAAAGGTGAGCTGACAGACTATAGGAGGCTTGAAATATTTCTAAACTCATGATTTCCCACCCCTTAGCAAAATGATGACAGAGCGAACATTTCCTCTTATTAGAAAAAATATTCAATATCTGCTCTGGGATGGAATCCGTGCTTGAGGCCTCTACAGTTTAGTGTTAGGACCACTTTAATTTTTTACTTACAGTATTTAAATACTTAAAGGGGTATTCCCATCTCCAAGATTCTATCTCAATATGTAGGAGATGTTAGAAAATGCCTCCAATTATAAATATGATCATGTTTTCCTGATAAGCTATGTCATTACCTCATGTGCAGGGCATGGCAAGCAGCTTGGGTATCCATGGTTATGACCACAAGCAACTAACTGTCCCTATGTGTGGCTGTAACCTTGGACACCTAATCTACTGTAATGCCCTGCACATAAGGTAAGTGACAGCTTTTCAGGAGAACTATACTACATTTCTAATTGTAGGTATTTGCTAATCTTATTATTACACCTACTACATATTGGGATAGGATCTTTGAGATGGGATTAACCCTTTAATATTATTACTGCTGTTTCAGCAGAAAACGCTTTCTCCTCAACTGGTTAAACTATCCTGTAAGGTTTTGTTCCTCCTATGGTAACACCTGGTGTGCCGTGTGTCATAGTACAGTATATCATGGTGTTAGCACTTCCCACAAGTGACTTCAGGGTTTCCTTAAGATTGCTGCATGTTACCAGCAAATATCATAAGAATTTTAATGATATCACCTTGTCATCTAAGTCTTATCTTATAGGTTGTCCAGGCTTGGTGCACACGTCCGCAGACACTCTGCGATCACAGACTTGTGAATCCTCACGTGCACCCTATTTCCAGGAGCGGGGGATCATGCAACCACATGTATGCAGTTTACATGCTTACAGCCACATACCATTTAGACCTGTCCGGTCTCGCTCAACTCACTTGTATTGAGGGAGGCTGCACACGTATTGTCGACATGTGATCGCATGTAGGCATATTGCATACCTGTTGTCAGGCGCCTTCCTGTTCCTGGCACAGGAGAATTTTAATAGCACGCACTAGAAACACCGCAGACTTGTGAATCCTCAGTGACTTTACACTTGTACTCCCAAGACTGGACAAACCCTTTTAAGTGCCAACAATTTTTATATAGAAAGTTTAACTACCATTTTACTTGTTTTGTTTTTTTATTATTAAATTGCTTTTTGTATTAATCATTTTTTTGCTTTTATATTTTAGGCAAAGAGGAGGAGCAGCCTAAAAAAACTCTTGGTCTAATTCCTTCTGAACCTGCTCCAATACTTGCAAATCATATAATGAATGGACAAAAGAATACCAGCTGGCTTCCAAACCAAGTTAAACCCGAAAAAGTTCCTTCTCCGAGTAAAGCTCAGCAAGCTTCTCCAACTGAGAAGAAGAGAAAGAATTCAATTGATAAGTCGACATTGAAATCCATAAAGAGGGACTCTGGAGAGTATCGTACTGAACAGTTTAAGACAAATGGACACAATAGAAAATATCCTCAGCCTGTTACTCCAACTCAGGACAAAGTGAAGTACTATGACCATGCTGCCGCCAACCAAAACTCAAATGCAACATCCAGTTCATCAAAGGGAATTGCTCCTAAATGGAATTTACCATCTGAATCCAAAAATAAAGAGCTTCTACTAAAACATATCAGTGATGGAAGAGGCAACCCCCCAGAATATAGAGTTTTAGGTCAGACTGAATCTCGGGGTTTAGCAGTGAAGCAAAAAAATAGAGTGTTTGATGCCGGAGGTAAGAGAGGATCCAATGCATCGCAGTATGATAATGTTTCTGGCGGTGAAAATGAGATTGACAATCATGTTGAAGATTCCAGGCATCAGTCAGACTTGTCTGACAGAAATGTGATGTATTTTAATAGCACTTCATCACATATTCTGTCAAAAGGATCCAGTCCACCAAGAGCAACTAATAGCAATTCAGCTGTTGGTATGCAACCACGCTCTCCAGGACGTTCAACACCATTTCGGGGTACTGGTGATGTGTACAAACAACCACCACCATCTTACAGTAGCCCACCACCATCTTACAGCAGCCCACCACTTTATCCGGATAATGCAAAATACTCGAGTAGACTAAACAGTGAGCACCAGTCACAAAACTGGATTGGTCCGTCAAATAGGTCCTATGATCGCAGTTTTGATTTTTCTTCAGATAAAATACCAGTGAACTCCACTGGTAGGCAAAACCCAGTAACCTCACCTTCCAACAGAATTGAAGTTTTACCTGCAGAAGAGAATGCTACGCTACACTTGGGTAATTTTAATCAAAGGGAAAATAGATATATTGTTATTCCACCCGTAGATTACCAAGTGGACCACTCATTCTTACCTGAAGTGTCTTTTGGGACATTTGGACAACCATTAAATCGTGAGGCATCAAGAAGTTACTTGTCCAATTTGCAGAAGTCCCCAGGCTCTTACCAGCCTTCAAGCCCAGGGACCAATTTTTCTTCTTTATCTGTTAATAGTCCAGTGAGGCTAAGGACTTCACCACAAAATGAGCAAGTAACTCCACCACGATATCTACATTCAAAACCTGGAGCACCGCACTTTCGAAATCACCGTGATGGACTAATAATGCATGAGTCTGTTATGCTGTGAACCACTTACCACTCCTGGTTTCACAGTAGAATGAGGTTGCTTTGTGTTCACAAGCAACATTTCAAGCATGAACTTATTGTGAGTCTCCAAGTTGGGACAATATAACAAGTACATGGAAGCATTCAGTAAAGTTGGCGTAAACTTACCAACTAGGTGTTACTTAAAAATGTTCAATATGTAGCCCTTTTTTGTACATATTTGTTCTAAGATATTTATTAATTCCTTAGCTACATAACTTTAGTGCCTCAATAATAGATTTTAGTTCAAGAAATTATTTAAAAGATTTTCGGTAATGCGATCAGTGAGAAAAATGAAAATTGAGTGTATTCTTTTTTTCTGAAGAATACATTTCGGGGTTATTTCTATAATATTCCAAACTTTGGAAGTCTGTTACCTCTCTCTCTACAGTTAAGGCATTGCTTTCTACAGTACATCTGTATACAATTTTAGCAAAGAGTCAATTAAGATGTGCCTATTACTTGTCTTAGCTTTATCTAACTTTTTGATATGTTTCAGACTAATGAAAGCTATATCATAGACTCCTTGTGAGTTCTTTGACATTCTTCTGTTGAGATATTGAAGAGCTGTGTTTGTGGGGGTTATTGTGTTCCTGCAGACAGTACATGAAAGTATTATAAAGTTTAATGCATGGGATGGCTAACAACTGCCAGGCCCTGCAGTCTTATAATAATCATTCTGTACTTGCGAAAGACTTTTCTTAGTGCTTCAGTAGTGAGCAGCAGCTGCTATGGATTCTGCCTAGGTTGTATTAGGCTTAATGGTGTGTCTTCCAACAACTCCAGCCTACTCACGCTGTAAAATGCTTTATTGTATCCATTTGACACTATGCACTTTACCAATATTGATTTTGAAAGTGCTGTACCAGCTGTGAGATGTAGGTGTTGAGTGCATCCCATGCAAAACTAAAGCTAATGCAATAAGGTCAGAATGTCCAAATTAAAGTCACAGACATCCCACATTATCATTCACGGAGTAAGTTTTCGAAAACTGCCTTGTATTCCAAAGCAAAGCTTCTTAAGATGGTAAACCGCTGCATTTCCTTGTATTACTGCAATTTGGATTTAGTGATGTTGGATTATTTTACACCTTAAGGGTATCTTTTCACCGGATTTTCCACAGGCAACTACAGAAATCATGATATCTTGCAGTACCAGCATTATGATTCGAGATTTTAAAGAAACTCTCATGAATATTTATTTATAAATTTGTGTATATGTGCATGTAATGTAGTGTGTGTATATGCTAATATATTCACTTCCACTTTCTGATATCCAGCGCCATTCCTCTTCTCTGATGTCACTGCTCTTCATACTCTCTGGGTTACTTCTGTGTGACCAAGAAGTCTCTTTTACAGTGTAAGTCTATGGAGTGTCAGAACGAGGCTCCATAGACTTACATCGTAAAAGAGACTTCTTGCTCACTCTAATGTGATCCAGGAAGGGTGAAGGGCTGTGATATCACTGAGAAGAGGAGCAGAACGGCACTGGATCCTGGAGAAGGCGGTGGTAGGTGAGTATATTAACACATTCGTACTAAACTAAATAAAAACAGACCCAGTTTTATTAAAAAAAAAAAATTAAAAAATCTTCATGAGAGGTTTTCTTTAAGGAATCTCTCATGCAAACGCTGGCAAAACTGAGCAGCATAAATTGAACATTTTTTCCTGTGGAGGTCATTGCATGATTCACCCTTTGCAATGTTCACCTGTAATTTTTTCAGAGTGATATCTGCAGTGGGAAATCCAATTGCTGATATTCCTGCGGAATGGCTGCAGCAGAGATACTATATTAAATGTTACCCTAAAGGCCTCATGTGCACGCTGTTTTTTGCTGTGTTTTTGCCTCTTTTGTTTTGGTACCTAAACTGCATGCATTTCCTTCCCTAGCAAAGTCTGAGATTTCAGTTTTTCTGTCCGTACGTTGCAGTTTTGGGGGTTTTTTTCGGCTGCATTTATGTCAAATCTTTCTGCGTTTTTGCCAGTGTTTTTGAGCCCTTCCAGTCAATAGATTTGACTTTAAAAAACATATTGATATATAAATTATGATATTAAGGGTCAAATTGAGTAGTGAAACATAGGAAAAAACCCTTTAAAAACGTTAATTTTATTATTAAATATTAGGAATTACCCAAACCAAGGTGTTACAAGCAAAGAATGATTTAGATAATACATGAGGCCATTGGAGTGTACAGGAAAGGGTGAGTTAGGCTACGTTCACACCTCCGTTTTTTGGCATCAGGCACAATCCGGCGTGTGCCTGATGCAACGGATCCGGCGCACAATATGCAAAAACGGATGCGCCTGATTTTTTTTTTTTTTTTTTTTTTTAATGGATCCGGTAGACCAGATCTGTCAAAATACGGATCCGGCGCATCCGTTTTTTGCATCCGTTTCGTCCGTTTTCTTTGCTGGATCCGTTTTTTTCCATAAATTGGAGCATGCTCAGTTTAAAAAAAACTGATCCGGTGGCCGCATCCGTTTCTTGCCGCATCGCGCCGGATCTGGCATTCATAAGCTTCCATTGTAAATTACGCCGGATACATTATTTTTTCAGCGACAAAAAATGTTCAATGAGACGTTCCATCCGGCCGCCGCATTGAGTAATTATGCCGGATCCGTCAATAGCCCTATGCAACGCAAGACCATCAAGCACAATCCGGCGCTAATACAAATCAATGGGGATAAAACTGATCCGGCTCCGGATCAGTTTTATCCGTTTTTTTGGAAAAAAAACTGATGTGTGAACGTAGCCTTACTTGCCCTATAAAGGCACTCCCTTCTGTGCTCTGCCTGTCAGCGGAGGTCAGCACCCTATATTACGATGTAGCTCCCCCACTCCCTGTCGATTGCCCCTACCATCACCCTATGTATCCTGCTAGAAAAAAAATTTGCAAATGCTAAATAAAGTGCACAGTGCTATAATGGAATCTGGCAGGTACAGGGTGAATATACTGCATAAATTCATGTATAGGGGTACTCATCCGTCTCCCAATGGTGTCCGCATCCACGCTTGGCCTCTATTTATAGCACTTTTTGTACTATGCACCTTATCTAGGCATTGCACTTTATTTAGCATTTGCCCTTTTTTTCTGGCAGGGATACGTAGGGTGATGATAGGGACAGTCAACGGGGAGTGGGGGCGCCACATCTTAATATAGGGTGCTGACCTCCGCTGACAGGCAGAGCACAGAAGGGACTGCCTTTATAGCGCTAGCAATTCACCCTTTCCTGTGCACCCCAATGGCCTCATGTATTATCTAAATCGTATGTTTGTAACACCTTGGTGTGGGTAATTTTTAATATTTAATAAAAAAATGAAATTTTTAAAGGTTTTTTTTTCCTATGGCTTGATGTTAAAAAAACAAACAAAAACGCACTGGGCAAAAACGCATGCGTGTTTTGGTTGTCTTTTTTGCAGCAGGTGCGTTTTTGGGAACCAAAAACATGCATCTTTGTGGTCACTGAAAAAATGCAGTGTGCGCACACATAGCCTAAGGGGTTTTCCCATAGTCAAAATGGATCCCCTATATATAGAATGGGTGGTAAGTGTCTAATTATTGAGAGATCAGCTGCTGTGACTCCCAACTGATCACACATAAGGGGACCCCCCAATGCCATTGTATTGAGTGAGGTCGAGCATGCACCCTGCTGTTCCATTCAGTCTGAGACTGTGCTTATTACAGGGCTTGGCTATGTTAGGCAGTGGATAGACCAGGGGGAATAGAATGGTGGTCTCAAGGATCCTGGCTCCTATGATCAGTAGGGGTCTAATAGATCATATCTTCACTGATATAACGGTTATGAATATGGCATAAAAAGGCTCCAATTCTCATTTAGGTAAGGCGGTATACTAACCCTGCATCTCTGCTTCACAAATACAATGCTAAGTATCGTATATAGAAATCGTCAGTCGCAGGGAACATCTCTACACTTGTTGCAGTATTGCGTGTGGTGCCTTCTTTGACACATACCTCTCTTCCATCTATGATGATCCACAATTTAGTGTATTTTCCTATTAACATTACCAACGAATTGCATCGTCTTTTCCCCCAGATGCAAAACGTTTGCAATGTTTCCCTTATCTCTACTGAGTTGAACTAAAAAGTGTGTGTATTTGTAGCAATATCTCCTCTAATTATACCCCTTTGTGTAAGAACATAACACCTTGCGATCGCTCGCTGAATAGGTAAACATTACACAATTGCTATTTTTCCCTGTGTTCATTATTTTATACAAGCTTTCAGATGAATCTCTCCCCGCCTTCAGTAATCATGCACTCTGCTCTATCAGCATGTGTCTTTCACTGTGTGCCTTGGCTTTTAATGGCTTAATGTCTGCTGTTTTATCATTACACTATCACACCTTTTACGAATCAATGCATTGTGTGCCGAAATGACACTAATAGTTAAGAGAAGGCAAATCAATTTGAATTGTCTGCTTTATTTCCAAGTGCTGGGCTGAGTGGGTTTTTCACCTACTTCTGATTGACACATTTTTCTTTGATTTCTTTTTCTTTCTTTTTTTTGCGCTTTCTTTAACAGTTCCAGAAGAAGAGTATAATTTTAGTCATTTCAGCTTTCACTCGGCAGCGTCATAAACCAAAGTAGTACTGCACCACAACATGTTTCTTTGCAGGGAACACACAATACCTTAATTACATACAAGTGTTAATGTTTCTTTTTCATATTCTGTAAGTATTTAAGTTGGATCAGAAAAGTTGTATTTTTATTTCTTCAAGTTTTAAGGTACAGTTGTAATACATTTTAGAGGAGACTAAGTAGATGTGTGCAGTAGTAACGACAGCAATGACTGATCTGTGTGTGCGGTTTATCTAGCAGTAAGTGTTAACAGCTAGCTGAACACTACATCGCAACAAATGATGATAAAACTCCTATTTTTGTGATCATTGTTAGTGGTCTGTGTTTCTCATTATTTCCAGAAATG
This sequence comes from Anomaloglossus baeobatrachus, assembly GCF_048569485.1. Classification (NCBI taxonomy): domain Eukaryota; kingdom Metazoa; phylum Chordata; class Amphibia; order Anura; family Aromobatidae; genus Anomaloglossus; species Anomaloglossus baeobatrachus. The sequence goes on from NC_134356.1 coordinate 395,099,714, forward strand.
AATTATAATACAATGTACATATATGTCACTGTAATAATGTGTCCTAATTGCAGGCCTATGATTCCTAATCAAGCTGTACAATATACTGTGCTGAGCTGGTAACACTGCTCCTAAAAACATGTCAGCGATGGTAAATATTGTAGATTTAATGTATAAATATATACACACTATTTTCATATGTCATTCGCTACAGTTTTTAACTGTTTTTAATGTGACTGTATTTTTTAATTTGTTAAAATTAATATTATTAAGTACCTACAGACTGTGCCTCTTCTTTGAAAACTTTGTTGTCTTGTTGCAAATTGGTAACAGCTAGTGATGAGCGAGCGTGTTTGCCACTGCTCGGTACTCGATCGAGCATCTGGATGCTTGGATATTTTGTCCATGAAACGACGACACAACGCACAAACGTTCTTCACTGTCGGATGGGAGCAGACACCTCAAGGAGAGCCATTTGCAGTCTCTGGCTCTAATGAGGGATAAAACAACATTTCTCTGATGTAGTGTGACCAAAAAACTAAACAAAAGTCCTCCCTCCCCTCAGAAATGCTCTGTGTATGGCAGTGTGTGGGCAGAGACCCGATTAGGCCGAGTCATCAAGTAATGAGCATTCGAGCATTTTAGTGCTCGCCCATCACTATTAACAGCAGAAAAAGGTACTTGATTAAAATGGACACCGTCTTTCTTCAGTTTCTACTTCCAAGGTCCCTGCAAATGGGGAACCAATCATATATAGCGTGTGAAAGAATAGAAGCAACACCGCAAATATAAAAAATTGGACCATTTGGGGCCACTGTATATTTTGTGTGAAATAGAGACTGTCCCCTTCCAATCACTTTTCATCTCTAGAAATGCTAATGGAAGCAAAGTGTGACACCGGCAGAAGAGGGCTCCTGCAACAGAAAAATCAAGGCGATGATGTACTGTTGACCTGTGTGATTTAATGATAGTGTGAAACCCTCTTAAATAGTTAATTATCTAAAACCAGCATGTTGTTACCTGTTTAAAACCCAAAAGTGATCTCAGTGGTTTACCTTTACCAGATTTTTGAAGACAAGCGCAGTCATTACCAGATACCCACTTGTGAAGTCACAACAGTGTACCAGATTAAAACCTAGTAGTGATGTCACTATGTGACTGAAATCAACTTGCAATACCAAAGTATTGTAATGTCGCATCAATATAAGATTGAACTTAAATTTGTGGTCTTGCATCTGCTTAGTTGACTGAAGCTCACTTGTGATGACACGAGAGCTTACTGACTTGGCACATTTGTGATGTCACAGCACTTATCGGACTGAAACTTGGACATGTTTTAACATGGAGGTTTTGGGTTTTGTTTTTGTTTGGGTTTTTTTTCCCATTTCCAATTTTTTTTTTTAACAGGAATTATAACTGGGTAATGGGAAGAATAAGGTTAATACATTACAATAACTAAATACATTGTAAACATATATTAGTAAAACAATATATGTAACGGGTATAGGAAAGGGAGGGGAGAAATGGGAAAGTAAACTTTTATTGGGAAAACAAAAACCTACCAGTAGAAATATCAGGCTCACATTTGAGTTTCTGACATTTATCGGCAGTTTGATGCTATGTACTAAATCCTCTTGTGGTTTTCTGTCGTAGCTTCTACTTGCAATAAAAGCAGTGTTTTAACTGCAGATTATTACTATCGGACTAGATGTTTCGTTGCTCATAGTCAGCTGCTCTGTGTAACCCCATTCCCACCTCTGATGGGCAGCTTTCTGCCTATGCACAATGTACACAGAAAGCTATCAATGTGGTATGTGCAGGGCTATGCAGATACTAAATATACAGATTGGCAGTGCAGAAAACTGAGTTTAATAAAATGACAGCATGCAGAACAGCAAATGACACATCAATAGAATCAGGGCCTCAGCGCTTAAATGCTGCTTTCAGACTGCATTATAAAAACCTGGTAAGGGCCGTTTCACACATCCGGTTTTCAGTGAATCCGGCGCACTCCAGTGTGATACAGTACAATGGCAGCGTGGCAACCTCCGGGTCACATGCTCTGGTCACATGACAGCATGTGACTGGAGCTTGTCGTGCTGCCATTGTACTGTATCACACTGTACTGGAGTGTGATTAAAAAAAGATTAAAAACACCTACATGAGACATGGGGGATGCCTGAAGTAAATAGGAGAATGATAGGGTCCCTGATGGTGTATACATAACACGTATCCGGCCACTACAGCCTTAAACATGCACAAGGTAATGTTTAAGCATGGAAGGTAAGTCCCAAGCAGGACATCATGATTAAAGAACTGTAGGTAAAAATAGAAAACATATTGGTGCCAAGGAGGGCTAAGATTACCTAAAGTGTAAGTGCAGAGGAACCGATGTAAGAGCCTATTTTCACAGCATCACAGAGCCCCCAGGCACGGATCTAGTGGTCTTCTGTTTCTATTATTCTAGAATAGAATTGCAGTTTTTCCATCATCACACCTCCTTAAGAAAAAAAACCTGCAATAAAAAAACTAGCAAAATACTGCATGCGCTCTTAAGAGGGATCAATAAAACGATCATCTCACCACGTTATAACTATATATTATAATGTGTGATATTGCCATAAACTTATTGATCTGGAATATCGTGTTTTCCATGGTGAAATTTAATTTATTTTTCTGACTCCTCATTGGGGGACACAGGACCATGGGTGTTATGCTGCTTATCCATAGGAGGACACTAAGTAGATGCAAAGATGTTAGCTCCTCCCCTGCAGTATACACCCCCCTGGCCCAGCCAGGCTACTTCAGTTTTAGCTTAGTGTCTATAGGAGGCACATCTCTGCAGACTACTGCAGCAAGAATTTTTTGTTTTTTGAGGGCGACGGTTTCCTTTGGGGACAGATTTCCCAAAACCATCAACAGGTGGGAATGCGGAGTGTCGCCTCCCCGTACCCCCTCCTGCGACGCTGGATCCTGGGCTGTTACTCACTGAACGACGGGTCTCGCAGGCACCGATTTTCCAGAGCAGATGAAAACTTCCCCAGTCCCTCTGGCAGGCTCTGAGTTGGTACATGCTCCGCACCAGCATGACCAGGCACAGCAGGCATCAGACTGCCATCTCCACAGGAGCTGAGGTGAGATCCTTCCGATTTCCAGAGCAGATGAAAAACTTCCTCAGTTCCTCTGGCAGGCTGAGTTGATATAGGCTCTGTGACCGGGCACAGCAGGCGCACACTGGCTCCCTGACCGGAATTGGAGCAAAGGTCACACTGACTGGATTGGGCTGATTGCAGACTCCTGCATAGCATTCCACCTGTGGTGGGGGGAGGGGAGAACCCCCAGGACTCTGTGCACCCACAGTTGCGGTACACTTAGAGTTTTTTTCTGTCCACCATTGTTGTGCAGGGCTGGAGGGGGAAGGGGAGTCCCTTCCCACCATTTTTTTTGTTATATTTTCTCATGCCTTCTTGTCAGAGCTAAGCCCCGTCCCCTCCAACACTTGATAAGCCACGCCCCCTCACGAAAGCACGCGCACCTCTCTTCACACAGGAGCCCTGCAGAGCATTGTTGTTGTGATCAGAGCCTGTGGGTGTCTCTCAGAGCTGGATTCCTCCTTCCCACAGGAACTGGGATGCAGGGGGAGGGGTCATCACCATTCTGGGTGAGTTATATCCTCACTTGCACATTAGCTCTGCAGAGCATTGCTCCCTCATTCCAATCAGAGTTTGTGGCTCATCAGCTAGAGGTTGCAGTCACATGTTTTATGCCCTGCATGACTACAGCAACAACTATAAGACTTTTTTAATGTATCCTGCCACGCTGAGCTACTAGGGGATGATAGCACCTCTTCCTTCTGTGAATCCGGTGCCCCCGTAGCTCCCCCCCCCCACTACTGTAGCAACCGCTGCTAGTCCAGAGCCTACGGCTCCCAGTCCCCCGGAATGGGCACAGTTCCCAGAACCTGGTGCTGGCTATGCAACATCGTCCTCACACCCCTCGGGGCCCCTGGACAGAACACAGCCTGATGACACCTCTATAGAGGGTCCTTCTGATAATAATCAGCCCTCTGCTTCACTGGTTGCAGATCAGAAAGAGGGCATGACCCCCATGGTTCTCCCTCTGGGGTACACAGATGGGGTTCTCCCACATGTTCCATGGTCTCTGAGGAGCCGGAGGAAGGGGAATGATGTTTGTACCGGGATGATTCCTTGGTTTCAACCTCCCCTAGCGATCAAGCTGCGATGGACTCCCTTATTGCAGCAATCAACCAAACTCTGCATGTGGAAGATCTGCCATCCACTACTACTGACCCTGTGGTCTCCTTTAAAAGGGTGAAAAAAACTCAAAAAAAATGTTTTGATGCCGCTTCGGTATCCGTAAACTCATGGAGTCCCGGTACCCCTTTGGATTAGCTGTCTCTAACGGCTGGGCCGATCCGGCCTCGGTGGACCCTCACCTGGCTTCCACCTGCCTGAAGGACCCTCCTGTCTTTTACTTGATGGATCCTCCTTCAAGGACCCGACAGACAGACAGACAAGTGGAGCTGCTCGATCGCTCCGCCTTGAGGCTGCGGGTCCCTCTCCCCTTCCGTGTCGATCGCACAGCAGTTCACATTGCTGCGGCGGCAGAGTACCTCAGGCAGGCCTCCCTCGACGCTGCTACCTGCGCAGTTATTGCCGCCTCAAATACCATAGCCATCTGTAATGCCCTCTGGTTCCGATAATGGAGAGCAGACTCGGTCTCCAAGAAGCCTCTCACAGTACTCCTTTCCAGACCGATGGTTTGCCGATCGTCTGGACAGGCTCTTTTTTTTTTTTTTTGTCTGACGCTACGGGAGGAAAAGAGTACCTCCCTCCCCCAACTCTAGCCCAGGATGTTTTTTTTTACTAGACACGCAGGGCCCGACCTTTTCAGCCCTCCCCGAGTCCACCTCGTCCTGGCAGTCTAGACAAAGACCGAGGAGTCTCGTTCTACTCCATCTGGGCTGCCGCCTCAGACCACAAATGGGTGCGATACCTTGTGTCTTCTGGTTACCACATTGAATTCCGGACCCGATCCCCTGGTCAGTCTTTTCTCTCAAACCCCCCCAGAGGCTCCAAAACACTGCGAGGCCTTCTCAGCGATCCACTCCCTCCAAACGGTGGGGGTGATGGTACCTGTTCCGGACGGCAAGAGGTTCAAGGCCTTCTATTCCAACCTCTCGTGGTCCCCAAAAAAGGATGGGTCAGTTCGACCCATCCTGGACCTCTAACACCTGAGCAAACATGTGCACGTAAGGAGATTCAGAATGGAATTTCTAGGATCCATTTTTACCTTTATGGTCGAAGGAGAATTCCTTGCCTCCCTAGCTATCAGGGACGCGTACCTGCACATACTCATCGCTCCAGCTCACCAAAAGTTCCTCCACTTTGCGGTTCAGGACTTCTTATTTTCATTTGTGGCCCTACCCTCGGCTCTGCCACAGCACCAAGGGTCTTAACAAAGGTCATGGCTGCCGCCATGAGTGCCCTTCACGCCAGGAGAGTGGCTGTTCTGCCTTGCTTGGATGACCTCCTCATCAAGGGCTCAACCAGCATGCAGATCTCTGTGAGCACCCTATCCCGCTTAGGGCGGCTTCTGACTCCAGTCAAATCATCCCCGGTCCCGTCAAAATCCGTCGCCTCCCTGGGCATGTCCCATGACACTCTTCGGGGCTTGATATTTCTCCCTCAAGACAATGCGACCGCTCTACAACAAGCGGTACACTGCCTTCTACATACTCCTCTCGCTCCATACGATTCAGTATGAGAGGGCTAGGTAGGATAGCGGTGGCTATAGAGGCAGTGCTGTTCGCTTAGCCACACCACCGGCCACTGCAGCTTGCGCTTCTAGCTGCCTGGGACAAGAGCCCCTTTTCACCGGACACCTTCAGTCAGGTATGCGCTTTGCTGGTGGCTTCAGTCCTCTTCCATATCGAGAGGGAGTTTTTTCTCCCCCAAGTGGACTGGCTACTCCTGACCACGGACGCCAGCCTTAGTCTGGGGAGCAGCGCACTGGCTCCCCACTGCTTGGGGACGTTGGACGCCCCAGGAGTCTTTCCTTCCCAGAAATCATCCTGAAAATCAGCGCGATCTTTCTCGCGCTCAGGTCATTCCCCCCCTTCTGTTAGCAGGTCATTTGATTCGGGTCCAATTGGACAATGCAACAGCTGTGGTGTAGGTCAATCGGCGGATACCAGCAGCAAGACAGCTTATCGCGAGGTCCTCAGGATCCTCACCTGGGCCGAATCGACGGGGGTCTGTGTTTTCAGCGTTACACATACCGGGAGTAGAGAACTAGGCAGCGGACCTTCTAAGTTGCCAAGGCCTGGCCGCCGGAGGGTGGTTTCTCCACCCAGAAGTGTTCCCACACATCTACACTCGCTGGGGTACACCAGACGTGGATCTAATGGCCTCAAGGTTGAATGCACAGGTACCCGCGTTCTTAGCCAGGACACGTGATCCACAGTCCATCGGCACGGATGCTCTAGTCTCCTGAAGTCGCTTCCGTCTACCTTGCATGTTTTTTTGCCTCTGCCCATGCTGCCGAGAGTAATCAGGAAGATCAAGGCAGAAGGAGTCCCGGTGATACTAATAGCATCGGACTAGCCCAGGTGCGCCTGGTATGCCGAATTAGTACAATTGCTCATGGCACCTCGTCAGCATCCCAGACCTGCTGACCCAAGGGCCCATTTCCCATCAGAACTCCAGAGCCCTGAAGCTGATGGCCTGGCCATTGAGACTTGGACTTTAACAAGAGCGAGATTCTCTCCCGCGGTCATCTCCACCATGTACAGTGCCCGAAAGCCGGCCTTCATCCCGTATTTACCACCGTACATGGAAAACTTTCCTTTCCCAGTGCAGGGAATCTAATGTCCAACCTATGCCTCTGGTGATACCCACAATTCTTGATTATTTGCAGTCAGGTTGCAAAAGGGGTTGGCCCTCAGCTCCCTTAAGGGGCAGGTTTCATCTCTCTCAATATTCTATCAATACCGCCTAGCTTGCAATCAGCAAGTCAAGACTTTCCTCAAGGGCGTTTCCCATCTAGTTCACCCGTACAAACGGTCGCTGGACCCATGGGACCTCAATCTCGTTTTGGACGGTATCCAGAGGTCCCCCTTTGAACCTCTTAAGGAATCTTCTCTTGCGCTTCTATCCTGGAAGGTAACAGTCGTAGTGGTGATTACATCCATCAGACAAGTTTCGGAACTGGCAGCACTCTCTTGCCGCGAACCCTTTCTGATCTTTCATCAGGACAAGGTGGTTCTACGCCCCCTTCCGGATTTTCTTCCGAAGGTTACTTCCCCGTTTCATATGAACGAGGACATTGTGCTGCCTTCCTTTTGTCCACACCCAGTCCATAGGGTGGAAAGGTTCCTATATTCGTTAGACCTTGTGAGGGCTCTCAGATATTACGTACCCAGGACAGCCCCTTTAGGAACATGGACTCCTTGTTCGTCATTCCTGAAAGGCCTAAGAAAGAAGAGGCAGCTTCATAGGCAACGCTGGCTCGCTGGATTTGCTCTGCGATCCAGGAGGTCTACCACTTGAAACTCAAGCCCATTCCTAGTGGGCTGTGGACTCATTCCACGTGAGCAGTTGGAGCTTCTTGGGCATCAGGCTTCAGTGGAACAGGGGTGTAAGGCTGCGACCTTGTCTTGCCTACATACTTTTTCAAAGCATTACCGAGTCCATACCCAGGTTTCAGCTGAGGCAAACCTAGGTAGGAAAATTCTGCAAACGATAGCCAGGAGCGGCTACTGAGATAGGTGCTCCACTATCTGGGACTGGTTCCTAGTCCTTGGGTTGCGTTGTTTGTTTACCCACCCAGGGACTGGTTTAGTACGTCCCATGGTCCTGTGTCCCCCAACTCTCTTCCTTTATTCAAATTGAGGCCTGTTTTGACCCCTGGTAAGGATTTAATATTAGAGAGTGTACATACTGTCCCAATTGAAGACAGTATCTCGGTGGGATGGCCTTACGCTTTTTTGATCAAAACACTATTTACTAAGTACCCTATGTTTATATGCACTATTGCTTTTATTTAGTTACAGCAGGGTATATGTCCGCATTTTTATCTTTTTTTTTTTTTCTGTTTAACATATTGAACCTGTTTGTTCTTTTTTTTTTTTTTTTTGTTGAAAACACTTAAGCGCTAACACATAGTATTATATTACTCAACAGTATGTATATACAAGACACACCATATTTCTATAATGGGGCACTGTCCACCTACTACAGTTGCATTGGAGAGTGGTAAGGAATAGATGCACAAGAATCATTTTTAGATTTTTGTTCAATGTGCTAGAAACTCCTTTAGACCCGCAACACACATCCGTTTAATTTGTACGTGTGCGGTACGTATTTGCACGTACCGGAGACACGTACAGACGGAGACCTATGTTATTCAATGGTAGATGGCACACACACGTAAATCACACGGAACGTGTGACCGTGTGGTAAGTACGTGTGTGCGCGTTTCTACACGGATGACATGTCCGTTTTTGGCCGGCAGCACGCAGGCACGGACCCGCTTTAATCTACGGGTCCATGCCTGCACGTATCGCACACGGAGTATGTCCGTGTTCAGCACGTTTTGTGCGTGTGTGTTTTTACACTAGCGATCTTTTCTTTGTTTTTTTTTAAATTAAATTCAGTATACTTACCTTTTTTTCTGCTGTTCTCAGTCATACTTACATTGGCGCTCGGTTTTTTTCTTCCCCCAGCTCATACCGCTCCCCGATCACCAGCGTGGCGAGGAACAGCTGTGCAGAGAATGCGCGGCAACAATTACTTTGCATATGCCAGCCGCTCATTAATCAATCTCGTATTCCCTGCTTTCCCCACCCACAGACGCCTGTGATTGGTTGCAGTCAGCCACGCCCCCTACGCTGAGTGACAGCTGTCTCACTGCGCCCAATCACAACAGCCGGTGGGCGTGTCTATACTGTGCAGTAAAATAAATAAATAAATAAAAACGGCGTGCGGTCCCCCCCAATTTTAATACCAGTCAGATAAAGCCATACGGCTGAAGGCTGGTATTCTCAGGATGGGGAACCCCACGTTATGGGGAGCCCCCCAGGCTAACAATATCAGTCAGCAGCCGCCCTGAATTGCCGCATACATTATATGCGACAGTTCTGGGACTGTACCCGGCTCTTCCCGATTTGCCCTGGTGCGTTGGCAAATCGGGGTAATAAGGAGTTTTTGGCAGCCCATAGCTGCCAATAAGTCCTAGATTAATCATGTCAGGCGTCTCCCCGAGATACCTTCCATGATTAATCTGTAAATTACAGTAAATAAACACACACACACGAACAATCCTTTATTAGAAATAAGAAACACTAACAAATTGCCTTGTTCACCAATTTAATAAGCCCGAAAAAGCCCTCCATGTCCGGCGTACTCCAGGATGGTCCAGCGTCGCTTCCAGCTCTGCTGCATGAAGGTGACCGGAGCTGCAGAATACACCGCCGCTCCTGTCAGCTCCACGCAGCTAATGAAGGGAATAGCGCGATCAGCTGTATTCAGCATTGGCCGCGAGTAACCTCAGTGACAGCTCAGCTGATTGCGCTATTACCAGCCGTATGGCTTTATCTGGCTGGTATTAAAATTGGGGGGACTGCACGCCGTTTTTTATTTATTTATTTATTTATTTTACTGCACAGTATAGACACGCCCACCGGCTGCTGTGATTGGGTGCAGTGAGACAGCTGTCACTCAGCGTGGGGGGCGTGTCTGACTGCAACCAATCACAGGCGTCTGTGGGTGGGGAAAACAGGGAATACGAGATTGATTAATGAGCGGCCCGCATATTCAAAGTAATTGTTGCCGCGTATTCCCTGCACAGCTGTTCCTCGCCGCGCTGGTGATCGGGAAGCGGTAAGTATGAGAGAGGGCTGCTCACTTCAGTCACTCGGGGGATTAGCGGTCACTGGTGAATCCTTCACAGGTGACCGCTAATCAGTACGCGACACACAGACAGAGCCGCGGCATGACAATGAAGTCTGGTGAAGTTCACCCGAGTTCATTCTCATCGCGCAACTCTGTCTGCTGTCAGCCGACATGTATCAACGACATTGGGCAACACACAAACTGACATTCCACACGGACATTCCATGTACACATACATGGGAATTTTACACACAAACATGGACATTTTACACGTACACACGGCTCGCATACGCCATCACACAGATGCCATACGTACCAGAGAAACGCCCCAAAAAAACGGAACACGGACCCAAAAAACGGACCGTGTCACACGGACGTTTTTTTTTGTGGAAGTGTGTTTTAGGCCTAAGGCTGTGTCCACGTTGCTTTTTACCTGCTTTTTCAACTGCAGCGTTTATTGCCAAAATGGATGTGTTCTGCTTTTCAAGCAAAGTCTATGGGGATTTGGGTTTCTTGTGGGCACTATGCTATTCAAAAAGGTGCCTTTTTGTGGCAGAAATTTGGGCAAAAACTCAGCTTTGTCGTTCAAAACTCAAATGGCAAAAACAATTGACATGTCAATTGTTTTTGCCATTTGAGTTTTGAACTGCAGAGCTGAGTTTTTGCCCAGATTTCTGCCACAAAAAGGCACCTTTTTGAACAGCATAGTGCCCACAAGAAACCCAAATCCCCATAGACTTTGCTTGAAAAGCAGAACACATCCATTTTGGCATTAAACGCTGCAGTTGAAAAAGCAACGTGGACACGTAGCCTTATTCATAATTTTAAATTTTTATTTTTAAACTCTGAGTCGTGTCTCTACCACTCCAAAACTTTTAAAACATCCAACCTATAAGTGGCAGGATAAAGGTGTAGGCATACTTTCCCCACATTTTCAAATGAAGAAAGAGACAGGTACTCCTTGTATTCTTTATGAAGACAAATCTTTTAATAGTTCAGTTCCATGGACAGGCGTCACAATGTAATGCGTTTTGGCTTGAGCACAGCTTTCTCAAACAGAAGAACTTCATAACATGCAGCCAAGTGAACAACACTCTCCAGGATGTTGGTTGCATCTACCATAAAGCGAAGAAGCATGAAAGAAAATACAGCGGGTTCACTGCGCGGTGCAAGCCACTCATAAGCCATGGGTTGCTAGTGTTTATTGATGATGTGAATTCTGGGGTTTTCAGAGACTTACTGTGTGCTCAAATGCAGCCAAACTGATTGGTCGGCGTTTCATATTACAGATGGACAATGACCCAAAACCTAAAGCCAAAGCAACCCAGGAGTTTATTAAAGCAAAGAAGTAGAATATTCTTGAACGTCCATGTCAGTCACCTGATCTCAACCCAGTAGAACTGGATGTCACTTGTTGAAGACTAAACTTCAGACGGAAAGGCCCTCAAGCAAGCCACAACTGAAAACTGCTGCAGTAAAGGCCTAGCAAAGCATTAAAAAGGAGGAAAACCAGCGACTGGTGATGTAAATGAGTTCACAACTTCAGGCAGTCGTTGACAACAAAGGGTTTTCAACCAAGTACAGTGTTACATTTCTCGTTTCAGATACACATTGCCTCTTATCTGAAGAATGGGTGTAAGAGGTTTTTGCCTACTGCCTCCCAGATTCATTCCACCAGTTTCCTGATCCTTAGCGGCCAGGCTTTCAATTCTCAATTAACAAACCCAGTACCCCTATTTGATTTAGAAATATCATATCATTAAATATTTTAATAAGAATTTCTCACTCTGTTAAGCCTGCTTTACACCATACGATCCAGCATACTATCTCGTATGCGATCGTACCCGCCCCCATCGTATGTGCGGCACGTTCAATTTGTTGAACGTGTCGCACACACGAATAACCCCCCGTCACACGTACTTACCCTTCCATACGACCTGGATGTGGGCGGCGAACATCCACTTCCTGCAGTGGGAGGGACGTTTGGCGTCACATCGACGTCATGCGGCAACCGGCCAATAGAAGCGGAGGGGCGGAGATGAGCGGGACGTAAACATCCCGCCCACCTCCTTCCTTCCGCATTGCCAGCGGGAGCCGCAGGACGCAGGTAAGATCTGTTCATCGTTCCCGGGGTGTCACACACTGCAATGTGTGCTACCCTGGGTACGATGAACAACCTGACGTTCAATTTTTAGGAATTGAACGACGTGCGTGCGATGAACGTTTTACCGTTCAATCGCAATCGCATGTAGCTGTTACATGCTACAATGTAACTTACGATGCCGGATGTGAGTCACGACGTGACCCCGCCGATACATCGTAAGATATATTGTAGCGTGTAAAGCGCCCTTTAGGGTGCAACAAACATCTTTGACCAACCTGATGGTTCTAACAGAAACATGGTTTCAATAGGAACAAAGTAAGCAATGTCAATCTTATAGTTTGTCTATACTTCTTTCATTCCTCAAAACTTAAGAAAAATCAGGAATGGCGGAGTAGTTCTATTTTTCTCACATTGCACTTTTCAAGTAATTCCTCCTATACCTGCATTCATATTTTTCTCCTTTTGTTGTCAATACCCTCATATTTCGATTTCTACCATTCTGCCTGCCAGTGGTGGTCTTATACCTCATGGGCTGATCCTTTTGAGCCATGGTTATCTTTTTTCCTATCTTGTAAGACACAGACTTATTTTTATGGGTCACTTCAACATTCCCTTTGAAAACCCAATATCCCCCAACTGTGTTTCAGTTTTTCTCTTTAGCCTTTTCCAAATTTTTCTACCAGTGATCACAATTGATCTGTCTGGCTTCTGTCTTCTCCAAGCTTCTAACTCTATTAACCTTCTCTCACTTTTTCACCACTGCCTTCTCACCTTTACTAATAAAACTGCAGCATCATTACGTATTAGCTTCCATGTACTGAAATTTGAAATGTCACTTTAAATATATGACTGACGAACACATTTGAAGCGTGATGACAATGTTGCTGATACAAAGTTGCTCAGTGAAAACGCTTCCAAGGTGTAAATATCATTAAGCATTATTATCAAACAGCAAGGCGTACAGGTTTCAGTTCCTATTTTTTTTCTTTCTTTTTCTTACCCATTGCTGTGGAGATACATGGATTTCTGAAGCTGATAAACTCTGGAGAACATAGACTCAGGAGATCAGTGGCCATATCCACTTTATACCTAGGATTCAGTATAGCTTGAAAACAAAGGCTTTCCTTCTCCCAATTTGACTTAAATTAATCACTCTGCTTAAGCTCCCATCCTTGTTAGTGTGTGAAAGATGTTATTTTTTTTTCTATAACTCAAAGCAGGCAAAATATGCGGACTGTCACAGACATACGTTCACCATATCTGAATATTAGATTTCACAATAACAATTTAGCCAGACCTTTATAGAAAGCTGTACAACCCATTCTTTAAAGCATGTATGCACACATTGTGTGTGTGTATGTAAGGGTATATATAATATACACACGTTTCATGTCCTGTATATATTTGTGTAATATACAGTATACATACCTGTGTGTGTTTGTGTGTGTGTGGTTATACAAATATGTATTTATTTGTGTATGGAATTGTACAACCCCGAGACCAAAAAAGTTGGGAAGTGGTGTAAAATGCAAAGACAACTGTAATGGTTTGGAAATCTCTTCAATCCACATTTTATTCACAACTGAATACAGAACACTTATTAGAAGTTGAAAGTTAAATATTTCATTTGACGGAAAAAGAAAAGAAAACTTGGTTAGATTTACAGGGAACCCGACCGCTGTTACATATGGCTCAACCCACGGGCAGCATGTATCAGACACTGGCTACGTGATTTCAACCATTTTTGTTTCATAGAAAAGCACAGTTTAATAGGTGTCGGAATCGAGTCACATAGGAGACTCATCGGACAGACACATCCCCGACAGCATCTCTCCGCACGCTGTCCTGGAGTGACAGGTCTCTCCTTGCATGTGTGTTTAGGTAGAGACCTATCATTAAAGAGTAGGTGGGAAGAAGCCATCAGGGATGGTCTTGTTTGACAAATCTGTGCGGATTGATCACCGGCACCTATTAAACCATGTGTTTGTTTTTTTTACTGAAACACTGCAATGTTTCATAGTTAAGCCTGCTTTACACGTTGCAATTTCGCATATGATATCGTATGCGATTTGCAATGCCCCCATCGTATGTGTGGCATGTTCAATTTGTTGAACGTGCCGCACAAACGATTAACCCCCGTCACACGTAGTTACCCGTCCATACGACCTCGATGTGGGAGGCGAATGTCCACTTCCTGGAGTGGGAGGGACGTTCGGCGTCCCATCGACGTCACGCGACAGCCGGCCAACAGAAGCGGAGGGGCGGAGATGAGCGGGATGTAAACCTCCCGCCCACCTCCTTCCTTCCGCATTGTCGGCGGGAACCGCGGACGGAGGTATGCTGTCGTTCAATGTTCCCGGGGTGTCACACACTGTGATGTGTGCTGCCTCGGGAACATTGCACAACCGCACGTTCAATCTTTGAGGAATGAACGACGTGTATGCGATGAACGGATTTTCTTTCAATCGCAATTGCACGGAGGTTTTACACGCTACAATCATACTTACGATCCCGGATGTGCGTCACTTACGATGTGACCCCGCCGACACATCGTAAGATTTATTGTAGCATGTAAAGCGGCCTTAAAACATCCCTAGCTGAAATTGTGCAGCCAGCAGCTGATGCACGCTGCCTGAAACATGGGCAATATATATCAACTGTCAGGTTCTCTATTATTATTAGTCTTACTTGCTGATTTAGCACCATTAATTCAACAATACTTTACAGACATAATTCCTGTACCCATTGGGGCTCACAACCTAACTGCTCTATCAGTATAACGTTAGTGTTGGAGGAAACTAGAAGAAACCCATACAATCTCCTTGCAAATGTTGTCCTTGGTGAGATTTAAACCCAGGACTCCAGTGCTGCCAAGCAAGAGTGCTAACCAGTCCCCCCCGCCCCATGCTGTCTTTCAAGAAGTTGACAGCAACACTAATTTTTGTGTCTAGAGGTGCTCATTTAGAGAAACTTGACTAAAAGGCAACAAAACCTCTAACTTATTTTAATTATTTCTTTTTTTTTTTTTTTAAAAAGATCATACACACAAGAAAATTTAAAACCACTAAATGCAGTGACTCATATTAGATCTCCTGTATTATAGCCCTACTAACTTCCAGTCTATATCAGTCCCCGATTTGGGTTTACTTCTTGTTATATCTGCAGCTCAGCATGATAGATATATACAACCCCTGGCAAAAATTATGGACTCATCTGGCTCTAAGGATGTTCATTCAGTTGTTTACTTTTGTTTAAAAAAAAGCAGATCACAGACATGGCACAAAACTAAAGTTATTTTAAATGGCAACTTTTTTTCTTTAGGAAACACTAAAAAAAATCGTGAAAACATAATGTGCTAGCCCATAACTGTTACTTTTCAAGACCAAACAGGGGGAAAAATTATGGAATCACTCTATTTTTAGGTAAAAATTATGGAATCATGAAAAACGAATAAACAAAAGAACACTCCAATACATCACGAGTAGGGTATGTTCACACATCAGGTTTTTGATGCATGGCACAATCCGGCCATTTTTTTGCCGCCGGGTGCGGTTTTTCCTCATAGACTTTTATTAGCGCCGGATTGTGCCGCATGTACTTGCGTTTGATCCGTTTTTTGCCGGATGCGGCAAAAATCGTCACTCCGGTGGCCGAACAGGACGCAGAGAGGAACATTTTTTTGCCAGCGGCAAAAAACTGCATAGCGCCGGGTGCGGCGCTTTGCGGCATGGTGCATAATGAAAGTCTATGCGAACCGGATACGTTGGCATGCTTCAAACGCCGGAAGCATGTACTGTATCCGGTTTTTACTTCTGAGCATGCCCAGAAGTGATATAAATTCATTGCTTGTCAGAAAATCAATCACTCACTCACTCTCTCTCAAACTCTCTCACTCACTCACTGACTGACTCACTTACTCATTCACTCTCTCTTTCCTACTCACCGATCACGGGCACCTGCGCTGCACGGCTGTCACAAAGCTCTGGCGGCTTTTCCTGATTTTGAAAATGCCGGCCGCCCATTAATCAATCTCGATTTCACTGCTTTCCCCGCCCACCGGCGCCTATGATTGGTTGCAGTCAGACACACCCCGACGGTAAGTGACAGCTGTCTCGCTGCAACCAATCACAGCCGCCGGTGGGTGGGTCTATATTGTGCAGTAAAATAAATTTTAAAAAAAACGGCGTGCGGTCCCAGCCAATTTTGATACCAGCCAAGATAAAGCCACACGGCTGAAGGCTGGTATTCTCAGGATGGGGAGCTCCACGTTATGGGGAACCCCCCAGGCTAACAATATCAGCCAGCAGCCGCCCGGAATTGCCGCATACATTATATGCGACAGTCCCAGGACTCTACCCAGCTCATCCCGAATTGCCCTGGTGCGGTGGCAATCTATATATATAATTGCCTTATTCTGTCTGTCTGTCTGTCTGTCTGTCATGCTCCAAAATTGTGTCCTTACGGTGACACAAAGCTGATTGGCCGCTGGGCTTGCCATGGCCCCGCCCCCCCCCCCCACGGATTGGCCTCTCGCCCCGGCTCTCTGCAGGCCCCGCCCCCCTCACGCAATGCACGCTCGCTCTGGCCCAACTGACACGGAGCTCCGACTCCCAGGTGAGTACACACACACACACACACACACATCAGATCACACTCACTCTCACACACATCTCGCACATCACATCCACACACTCACAACATCCTGGGATATCGCTTGCTTCTACACTGGCTCCGTCAGGATCCCAGCAGCGCCAGACATAACCTTGCGATGCTGGGATCTTGACGGAGGCCGTGAACGCTGGTAACCATTATACACATTGGGTAACTAAGGTCCCTTGGTTACCCGATGTGTATCATAGTTACCAGTGTACACCGGCTCCGTCAGGATCCCAGCAGCGCCAGACATAACCTTGCGATGCTGGGATCTTGATGGAGGCCGTGAACGCTGGTAACCATTATACACATCTGGTAACTAAGGTCCCTTGGTTACCTGATGTGTATCATAGTTACCAGTGTACACCGGCTCCGTCAGGATCCCAGCAGCGCCAGACATAACCTTGTGATGCTGGGATCTTGACGGAGGCCGTGAACGCTGGTAACCATTATACACATCGGGTAACTAAGGTCCCTTAGTTACCCGATGTGTATCATAGTTACCAGTGTACACCGGCTCCCGGTACACATGTGCAGGGAGCCGGCATTATACTCCTCTCCCCCCAGGACTACTCTTCCTATTACAGTCCTCCTATTATACTCCTCTCTGAGTATAATAGGAGAACTATTATAGCATGGGGGATGTAGCACGATGGGGGGTGCGCAGCATGGGGGATGTAGCACGATGGGGTTCGCAGCATGGGGGATGTAGCACGATGGGGAGTGCGCAGCATTGGGGATGTAGCACGATGGGGTGCGCAGCATGGGGTATGTAGCACGATGGGGAGTGCGCAGCATGGGGGATGTAGCACGATGGGGGGTGCGCAGCATGGGGGATGGAGCACGATGGGGGGTGCGCAGCATGGGGGATGTAGCACGATGGGGAGTGCGCAGCATGGGGGATGTAGCACGATGGGGAGTGCGCAGCATGGGGGATGTAGCACGATGGGGAGTGCGCAGCATGGGGGATGGAGCACGATGGGGGAGTGTGCAGCATGGGGGATTTAGCACGATGGGGAGTGTGCAGCATGGGGGATGTAGCACGATGGGGAGTGCGCAGCATGGGGGATGGAGCACGATGGGGAGTGTGCAGCATGGGGGATGGAGCACGATGGGGAGGTGCGCAGCATGGGGGATGTAGCACGATGGGGGGTGCGCAGCATGGGGGATGTAGCACGATGGGGGGTGCGCAGCATGGGGGATGTAGCACGATGGGGAGTGCGCAGCATGGGGGATGTAGCACGATGGGGAGTGCGCAGCATGGGGGATGTAGCACGATGGGGAGTACGCAGCATGGGGGATGTAGCACGATGGGAAGTGCGCAGCATGGGGGATGTAGCACGATGGGGAGTGCGCAGCATGGGGGATGTAGCACGATGGGGAGGTGCGCAGCATGGGGGATGTAGCACAATGGGGAGTGCGCAGCATGGGGGATGTAACACGATGGCGGGTGCGCAGCATGGGGGATGGAGCACGATGGGGAGTGTGCAGCATGGGGGATGTAGCACGATGGGGAGTGCGCAGCATGGGGGATGTAGCACGATGGGGAGTGTGCAGCATGAGGGATGGAGCACGATGGGGAGGTGCGCAGCATGGGGGATGTAGCACGATGGGGGTGCGCAGCATGGGGGATGTAGCACGATGGGGGGGTGCGCAGCATGGGGGATGTAGCACGATGGGGGGTGCACAGCATGGGGGATGTAGCACGATGGGGAGTGCGCAGCATGGGGGATGTAGCACGATGGGGAGTGCGCAGCATGGGGGATGTAGCACGATGGGGAGTGCGCAGCATGGGGGATGTAGCACGATGGGAAGTGCGCAGCATGGGGGATGTAGCACGATGGGGAGTGCGCAGCATGGGGGATGTAGCACGATGGGGAGTGCGCAGCATGGGGGATGTAGCACGATGGGGAGGTGCGCAGCATGGGGGATGTAGCACGATGGGGAGTGCGCAGCATGGGGGATGTAACACGATGGCGGGTGCGCAGCATGGGGGATGTAGCACGATGGGGAGTGCGCAGCATGGGGGATGTAGCACGATGGGGAGTGCGCAGCATGGGGGATGTAGCACGATGGGGAGTGCGCAGCATGGGGGATGTAGCACGGTGGAGAGTGCGCAGCATGGGGGATGTAGCACGATGGGGAGTGCGTAGCATGGCGGATGTAGCACGATGGGGGATGTAGCACGATGGGGGGTGCGCAGCATGGGGGATGTAGCACGATGGGGGGTGCGCAGCATGGGGGATGTAGCACGATGGGGAGTGCGCAGCATGGGGGATGTAGCACGATGGGGAGTGCGCAGCATGGGGGATGTAGCACGATGGGGAGTGCGCAGCATGGGGGATGTAGCACGATGGGGAGTGCGCAGCATGGCGGATGTAGCACGATGGGGAGTGCGCAGCATGGCGGATGGAGCACGATGGCGGGTGCGCAGCATGGGGGATGTAGCACGATGGGGAGTGCGCAGCATGGGCGATGTAGCACGATGGGGGATGTAGCACGATGAGGGATGTAGCACGATGGGGGGTGCACAGCATGGGGGATGTAGCACGATGGGGAGTGCGCAGCATGGGGGATGTAGCACGATGGGGGGTGCGCAGCATGGGGGATGTAGCACGATGGGGGGTGCGCAGCATGGCGGATGGAGCACGATGGGGAGTGCGCAGCATGGAGGATGGAGCACGATGGGGAGTGCGCAGCATGGGGGATGGAGCACGATGGGGGGTGTGCAGCATGGGGGGTGGAGCACGATGGGAGGTGCACACCTCCCCCCAACACACACACACACACAGGGAACCACAAACACCGCAATACACAGACACCCACACACACAGACAACGCTGCACACACACAACACCCAACACACAAACACCGCGGCATACATAAATATACGCACATACCGCACAACACACACATTGCACAAAACATACCACACCCACACAAACCACGCAACACACACACACACACAACGCGACAGACACACAGCGCTCCACAAACAACGCAACACACATACAACACCGCTCTCACCCCCCGCCACACCCAGACAACACCCAGAACATGTACAGCGCCCTACACAAACACTTGGTAACTACACACAACATCTATATATATATATATATATATATATATTTAACAAAAATCATACATTAACTATACAATACGTAAATTCTAGAATACCCGATGTGTAGAATCGGGCCACCTTCTAGTTGGGGTAATAAGGGGTTAATCATGGCAGGGGTTTAGGAGACACCCCCAATGATTAACCTGTAAGTGAAAATAAATAAACTCATACACCCCAAAAAATACTTTATTTGGAATAAAAGACAAAAAAACCCCTCTTTCAGCACTTTATTAAAATCCCCAAATACCCCTCCAGATGCGACATAATCCACAGAGGTCCCACGACTATTTCAGCTCTGCTACATGAAGCTGACAGGAGCGGCAGTAGAACACCGCCGCTCTCTATCAGCTCCACGCAGCAACTGAAGTGAATCGCGCTGTCAGCGGGGATGTCACAGGTAATGCCGGGGTGTGTGCGGTGATGTGTGCAGTGATGATGTGTGCGGGTTAGTGCCTACGTGTGCGGTGATGATGCGTGTGGGGTAGTGCCTGCGTGTTCGGTGATGATGCGTGCGGGGTAGTGCCTGCGTGTGCGGTGATGATGCGTGCGGGGTAGTGCCTGCGTGTACAGTGATAATGCGTGCAGTACTGCAGGGGTGTGCGGTGATGATGCGCGCGGTAGTGCCTGCGTGTGCGGTGATGATGCGCGCGGTAGTGCCTGCGTGTGCGGTGATGATGCGCGCGCGGTAGTGCCTGCGTGTGCGGTGATGATGCGTGCGGGGTAGTGCCTGCGTGTGTGGTGATGATGCGTGCGGGGTAGTGCCTGCATGTGCGGTGATGATGCGTGCGGGGTAGTGCCTGCGTGTGCGGTGATGGTGGGGTCTCTCTCTCTCTCAGCATAAAAAAAAAAAAAACGTATCAGTTTTTTATCGGATCTGTCGCATCAGTTTTTTCACAATCTGAGACAGATCCGTTGCTTCAGGCACAAACCATATTGTGCCTGATTGGAAACAACTGATGTGTGAACTTAGCCGTATTTTGTTGCACCACCTCTGGCTTTTATAACAGCTTGCAGTCTCTGAGGCATGGACTTAATGAGTGACAAACAGTATTCTTCATCAAGCTGGCTCCAACTTTCTGTGGTTGCTGTTGCCAGATCAGCTTTGCAGGTTGGAGCCATGTCATGGACAATTTTCTTCAACTTCCACCAAAGATTTTCGATTGGATTGTGATCCGGACTATTTGCAGGCTATGACATTGACCTTATGTGTCTTCTTTCAATGAATGTGTTCAGTTTTTGCTCTATGGCAGGATGCATCATCATCTTGATAAATGATTTCATCATCTCCAAACATCCTTTCAATTGATGGGATAAGAAAAGTGTCCAAAATTTCAATGTAAACTTGGGCATTTATTGATGATGTAATGACAGCCATCTCCCCAGTGCCTTTACCTGACATGCAGCCCCATATCATCAATGACTGTGGAAAGTTACATGTTCTCTTTAGGCAGTCATCTTTACAAATCTCATTGGAACGACACTAAACAAAAGTTCCTTTAGGCAATTTCTGACAGTTCGGTCACAGACATTGACTCTTGTTTCTTCCCATTCAGTCCTCATTTGTTTTGTTGTGCATTTCCTGTTTTGGAGACATATTGCTTTAAGTTTTCTGTCTTGACGCTTTGATGTCTTCCAGTATGTTTGCCTTTAACAACCTCCCCATGTTGTTTGTATTTGGTCCAGATTTTAGACAGTTGACTGTGAATAACCAACATCTTTTGCAACATTGCGTGATGATTTACCCTCTTTTAAGAGTTTGATAATCTTCTCCTTTGTTTCAATTGACATCTCTCATGTTGGATCCATGATTCATGTCAGTCCACTTGCTGCAACAGCTCTCCAAGGTGTGATCACTCCTTTTTAGATGCAGACTAACAAGCAGATCTTATTTGATGCAGGTGTTTTGGGAATGAAAATTTACAGGGTGATTCCATTATTTTTACCACAGAATTGAGTGATTCCATAATTTTCCCCTTGTTTGGTCTTGAAAAGTAACAGTTAATGTTTTCATGATTTTTTTTAGTGTTTCTTAAAGCCAGTTTGAAATTACTTTACTTTTGTTTGTAAAAAAGAAAAAAAAAAAAAAAGCAGATCACAGACATGGCAAAAAACGAAACAACTGAATGAACATCCTCAGAGCCAGGTGAGTCTATAATTTATGCCAGGGTTGTATGTATCTATCTATTTCTATCTATATCTTCTTATTACTAATGATCACTGCATTTGCTATTTAACAACCTATCCGTAGCCGCCCCAACATGTTTTCACCACACTGGCATCATCAGGGGACAGAATCTAATACTGTAATACTAGTATTAGCCTCTTTCCCCTGATGTCGGCAGTGTGATGAAACATGTTGGGGAGGCTACTGGATTTTAAATGGCAAATGCGGTGATCATTAGTATTAAGATAGATTGATATATACAGTGCCTTGCGAAAGTATTCTGCCCCCTTGATTTTTTTTCAACCTTTTCCCACATTTCAGGCTTAAAACATAAAGATAAAAAATTTAAATTTTATGGTGAAGAATCAACAAGTGGGACACAATTGTGAAGTTGAACGAAATGTATTGCTTATTTTAAACTTTTGTAAAAAATAATAAACTAAAAATTGGGGCGTGCAATATTATTCGGCCCCTTTACTTTCAGTGCAGCAAACTCACTCCAGAAGTTCATTGAGGATCTCTGAATGAACCAATGTTGTCCTAAATAACTGATGATGATAAATATAAGCCACCTGTGTGTAATCAACTCTCCGTATAAATGCACCTGCTCTGTGATGGTCTCAGTGTTCTGTTATAAGCAAAGAGAAGAGCATGAAGACCAAAGAACACAACCAGTAGGTCCGTGATACTGTTGTGGAGAAGTTTAAAGCCGAATTTGGTTACAAAAAGATTTCCAAAACTTTAAACATCCCAAGGAGCACTGTGCAAGCAATCATATTGAAATGGAAGGAGTATCATACCACTGCAAATCTATCAAGACCTGGCGGTCCCTCAAAAATGTAATATCAAACAAGAAGACTGATCAGAGATGCAGCCAAGAGGCCCATGATCACTCTGGATGAACTGCAGAGATCTACAGCTGAGGTGGGAAAGTCTGTTCATAGGACAACAATCAGTTGTACACTGCACAAATCTGGCCTTTATGGAAGAGTGGCAAGAAGAAAGCCATTTCTCAAAGATATCCATAAAAAGTGTTGTTTAAAGTTTGCCACAAGTCACCTGGGAGACACACCAAACATGTGGAAGAAGGTGCTCTGGTCAGATGAAACCAAAATCGAACTATTTGGGCACAATGCCATCCGATATGTTTGGAGTAAAAGTAACAGAGCTCATCACCCTGAACACACCATCCCCACTGTCAAACACAGTGGTGGCAGCATCATGGTTTGGGCCTGCTTTTCTTCAGCAGGGACAGGGAAGATGGATAAAAGTGATGAGAAGATGGATGGAGTCAAATACAGGACCATTCTTGAAGAAAACCTGTTGGAGTCTGCAAAAGACCTGAGACTGGGATGGAGATTTGTCTTCCAACAAGAAAATTATCCCAAACATAAAGCAAAATCTACAATGGAATGATTCACAAATAAACGTATCCAGGTGTTAGAATGGCCAGGTCAAAGTCCAGACCTGAATCCAATCGAGAATCTGTGGAAAAAGCTGAAAACTGTTGTTCACAAATGCTCTCCATCCAACCTCACTGAGGTTGAGCTATTTGCAAAGGAAGAATGGGCAAGAATTTCATTCTCTCTATGTGAAAAACTGATAGAGACATACCCCAAGTGACTTGCAGCTGTAATCGCAGCAAAAGGTGGCGCTACAAAGTATTAACTTAAAGGGGACGAATAATATTGCACAACCCAATTTTCTGTTTTTTTTTTTTGTTTTTTTTTAAAAGCTTAAAATAAGCAATACATTTCATTCAACTTCAAAATTGTGTGTTGTTGATCCTTCACCATAACATTAAATTTTTTATCTTTATGTCTTGGGAAAAGGTTGAAAAATTCAAGGGGGCTGAATACTTTCGCAAAGCACTGTGTGTGTGTGTATATATGTATAAATATATGTAAATATGTGTGTGTGTATAATATATATATATATATATATATATATATATATATATATATATATATATATATATATATATATATATATATATATATACATACACTAGAAGGTGGCCTGATTCTGACGCATCGGGTATTCTAGAATTTATTGTGTAGTTAATGTATGATTTTTGATATATATATATATATATATATATATATATATATATATATATATATATATATATATATATATATATATATATATATATAGAGGTTGTGTGTAGTTGCCAAGTGTTTGTGTAGGGCGCTGTAAATGTTCTGGGTGTTGTGGGGGGGGGTGTGAGAACGGTGTTGTTTGTGTGATTCGTTGTGTGTGTTGTGTTTGTGGAGCGCTGTGTGTCTGCAGCGTTGTGTGTGTGTGGTGCTGTGTGTGTGGTGCGCGCATTGTGTGGGTGTGTGTGTGTTTTGGGTTAGGTATGTTTTGTGCAGTGTGTGTGTGTTGGAGGAGTAGTCCTGGGGAGAGAGGAGTACAATAGGAGGAGGAGTCCTGGGGAGAGCGGAGGATAATAGGAGGAGTAGTCCTGAGGAGAGAGGAGGATAAGAGGAGGAGTAGTCCTGAGGAGAGAGGAGGATAATAGGAGAAGTCCTGAGGAGAGAGGAGGATAAGAGGAGGAGTAGTCCTGAGGAGAGAGGAGGATAAGAGGAGGAGTAGTCCTGAGGAGAGAGGAGGATAAGACAAGGAGTAGTCCTGAGGAGAGAGGAGGATAAGAGGAGGAGTAGTCCTGAGGAGAGAGGAGGATAAGAGAAGGAGTAGTCCTGAGGAGAGAGGAGGATAATAGGAGGAGTAGTCCTGGGGAGAGAGGAGGATAATAGGAGGAGTAGTCCTGGGGAGAGAGGAGGATAATAGGAGGAGTAGTCCTGGGGGAAGAGGAGTATAATAGGAGGAGTAGTCCTGGGGGGAGAGGAGTATAATAGGAGGAGTAGTCCTGGGGGGAGGTGTGTAATAGGTGGAGTAGTCCTGGGGGGGAGGTGTATAGGTGCCCAATGTGTGCGGCGGGCGGGGCCGAGCGAGCAATGCATGCAGGGGGCGGGGCCAAGTGGCCAATGCGTGCAGGGGCTAGGCCGAGCGGTCAATGCGTGTGGGGGGCGGGGCCAGGCCGAGCCTAGTGGCCAATGCGACGGTTGTCACTGTAATGACGTCATTTTGGAGCAAGACAGACAGACAGAATAAAGCAATTATATATAGACTAGAAGGTGGCCCGATTCTACGCATCGGGTATTCTAGAATTTACGTATTGTGTAGTTAATGTATGATTTTTGTTCTATATATATATATATATATATATATATATATATATATATATATATATATATATATATATATATATATATATAGATGTTGTTGTGTGTAGTTACCAAGTGTTTGTGTAGGGCGCTGTACATGTTCTGGGTGTTGTCTGGGTGTGGCGGGGGGTGAGAGCGGTGTTGTATGTGTGTTGCGTTGTTTGTGGAGCGCTGTGTGTCTGTCGCGTTGTGTGTGTGTGTGTGTTGCGCGGTTTGTGTGGGTGTGGTGTGTTTTGGGGGGAGGTATGTTTTGTGCAATGTGTGTGTTGTGCGGTATGTGCGTATATTTATGTATGCCGCGGTGTTTGTGTGTTGGGTGTTGTGTGTGTGCAGCGTTGTCTGTGTGTGTGGGTGTCTGTGTATGGCGGTGTTTGTGGTTCCCTGTGTGTGTGTGTGTGTGTTGGGGGGAGGTGTGCACCTCCCATCGTGCTCCATCCCCCATGCTGCACACCCCCCATCGTGCTCCATCCCCCATGCTGCGCACTCCCCATCGTGCTCCATCCTACATGCTGCGCACTCCCCATCGTGCTCCATCCTCCATGCTGCGCACTCCCCATCGTGCTACATCCCCCATGCTGCGCGCCCCCCATCGTGCTACATCCACCATGCTGCGCACTCCCCATCGTGCTACATCCCCCATGCTGTGCACCCCCCATCGTGCTACATCCCTCATCGTGCTACATCCCCCATCGTGCTACATCCCCCATGCTGCGCACTCCCCATCGTGCTACATCCCCCATGCTGCGCACCCGCCATCGTGCTCCATCCGCCAT
This sequence comes from Anomaloglossus baeobatrachus, assembly GCF_048569485.1. Lineage (NCBI taxonomy): Eukaryota > Metazoa > Chordata > Amphibia > Anura > Aromobatidae > Anomaloglossus > Anomaloglossus baeobatrachus. The sequence continues at coordinate 395,125,652 of NC_134356.1, forward strand.
GCTGCGCACTCCCCATCGTGCTCCATCCGCCATGCTGCGCACTCCCCATCGTGCTACATCCCCCATGCTGCGCACTCCCCATCGTGCTACATCCCCCATGCTGCGCACTCCCCATCGTGCTACATCCCCCATGCTGCGCACTCCCCATCGTGCTACATCCCCCATGCTGCGCACCACCCATCGTGCTACATCCCCCATCGTGCTACATCCCCCATCGTGCTACATCCCCCATGCTGCGCACTCCCCATCGTGCTACATCCCCCATGCTGCGCACCCGCCATCGTGCTCCATCCGCCATGCTGCGCACTCCCCATCGTGTTACATCCCCCATGCTGCGCACTCCCCATCGTGCTACATCCCCCATGCTGCGCACCTCCCCATCGTGCTACATCCCCCATGCTGCGCACTCCCCATCGTGCTACATCCCCCATGCTGCGCACTTCCCCATCGTGCTACATCCCCCATGCTGCGCACTCCCCATCGTGCTACATCCCCCATGCTGCGCACTCCCCATCGTGCTACATCCCCCATGCTGCGCACTCCCCATCGTGCTACATCCCCCATGCTGCGCACTCCCCATCGTGCTACATCCCCCATGCTGCGCACTCCCCATCGTGCTACATCCCCCATGCTGCGCACTCCCCATCGTGCTACATCCCCCATGCTGAGCACCCCCCATGCTGCGCACCTCCCCATCGTGCTCCATCCCCCATGCTGCACACTCCCCATCGTGCTCCATCCCCCATGCTGCGCACCCCCCATCGTGCTACATCCCCCATGCTGCGCACCCCCCATCGTGCTCCATCCCCCATGCTGCGCACCCCCCATCGTGCTACATCCCCCATGCTGCGCACTCCCCATCGTGCTACATCCCCCATGCTGCGCACTCCCCATCGTGCTACATCCCCCATGCTGCGCACCCCATCATGCTACATCCCCCATGCTGCGCACCCCATCGTGCTACATCCCCCATGCTGCGCACTCCCCATCGTGTTACATCCCCCATGCTGCGCACCCCATCGTGCTACATCCCCCATGCTGCGCACCCCATCGTGCTACATCCCCCATGCTGCGCACCCCATCGTGCTACATCCCCCATGCTGCACACTCCCCATCGTGCTACATCCCCCATGCTGCGCACTCCCCATCGTGCTACATCCCCCATGCTGCGCACCCCATCGTGCTACATCCCCCATGCTGCGCACTCCCCATCGTGCTACATCCCCCATGCTGCGCACTCCCCCATCGTGCTACATCCCCCATGCTGCGCACCCCATCGTGCTACATCCTCCATGCTGCGCACCCCATCGTGCTACATCCCCCATGCTGCGCACCCCCCATCGTGCTACATCCCCCATGCTATAATAGTTCTCCTATTATACTCAGAGAGGAGTATAATAGGAGGACTGTAATAGGAGTAGTCCTGGGGGGAGAGGAGTATAATGCCGGCTCCCTGCACATGTGTACCGGGAGCCGGTGTACACTGGTAACTATGAAACACATCGGGTAACTAAGGGACCTTAGTTACCCGATGTGTATAATGGTTACCAGCGTTCACGGCCTCCGTCAAGATCCCAGCATCGCAAGGTTATGTCTGGCGCTGCTGGGATCCTGACGGAGCCGGTGTACACTGGTAACTATGATACACATCGGGTAACCAAGGGACCTTAGTTACCCGATGTGTATAATGGTTACGAGCGTTCACGGCCTCCGTCAAGATCCCAGCATCGCAAGGTTATGTCTGGCGCTGCTGGGATCCTGACGGAGCCGGTGTAGAAGCAAGCGATATCCCAGGATGTTGTGAGTGTGTGGCTGTGATGTGTGAGGTGTGTGTGAGAGTGAGTGTGATCTGATGTGTGTGTGTGTACTCACCTGGGAGTAGTAGCTCCGTGTCAGTTGGGCCAGAGCGAGCGTGCATTGCGTGAGGGGGGCGGGGCCTGCAGAGAGCCGAGGCGAGAGGCCAATCCGTGGGGGGGGCGGGGCCATGGCGAGCCCAGCGGCCAATCAGCTTTGTGTCACCGTAAGGACACAATTTTGGAGCATGACAGACAGACAGACAGACAGACAGACAGAATAAGGCAATTATATATATAGATTTGTGAAAATAACTGAATTTTTGCTAAAACTCTGCAATTTTTAAACTCTCATTTTTTATGCTCTTAAACCAGAGTTTTGTCACACAAAATAGTTAATGAATAACATTTCCCACATGTCTATTTTATATCATGATTTTTGAAACAGAATTCTTTTTATTATTAGGAAGTTAGAAGGCTTAAAAAATTATCAGCAATTTCTATTTTTTTTTCCAATAAAATTTACAAACCCAATTTTATTAGGGGCCACATCATATTTGAAGGGCTTTTGAGGGCCTATACGAGGGGCTGCTGATAAGTCTTTCCCTTTACCCAGAAAGAAACGAGATAGGATGATGAAACTTTACATTTATTCCACATACTCTCCACTGATGTCAACACAGTTATTACATCGGTATTCCAAGTTCTGTAAGCCTAGCAAAAAGAAGGATTTCGGTTGGGCCTCAACCAGGCATCCGTAGCAGCCATGGCATCAGAAATGTTGTGAAATTTGATACCCTTGAGGTGTTTCTTCAGGTTTGGAAACAGATGATAGTTGGAGGGACCTAGATCTGGTGAATAAGTGGGTGGTCAACCAGCTGGAAGCCCAGCTCTGCCAATTTTGCCGTGGTTGCTTGTGCAGTGTGAGCGGAAGCATTGTCTTGCAGGAACAAGATTCCTTTGGGCAGCTTGACGCACCTTTTGGCCTTCCGATCTGCCTTCAGTTGGTCCAAACGTTCAATGTAATACCTTGCATTGATGGTGGAACCCTTTTGAAGGTAGTCCACTAGCAGCACGCCCTCCTTATCCCAGAACACAAATGCAATCACCTTAGTGGCTGATTTTTGCACCCTGAACTTCTTTGGACAAGGAGAACTACTGTGCTTCCACTCTTTTGACTGCTCCTTGTTTTCAGGTTCATACAAATAAGGTCTCATCCATAGTGACCAGTCGATCGAAGAAGTTCTTAGCAGGCCGGAGACACTTGACAAATGGACCGGGAAGTTTTCACTCGCATGATCTGTTGTCAAACATTTGGGGACCCTTTTTGCAGATGGCTTCCTCATGTCCAAATTTTCATGGATAATGACACAGACACATTCACGGGAAATCACCATGATGCCTGCTATTGCTTTAGCTGAAATTCATCGATTTTCCAGTATGAAATTGTGCACAGCATCGACGATCTCCAGAACAACAACCACTCTCGGTCGTCCAAAACGTTTCTCATCGTTGGTGCTGAAGTGTACCGTTTTAAATTTGGCAACCCAGTTCTTAACTGTGGAATTTGAAGGGCTTTGATCCCTCAATGTCTGCGACATATCACTATGAATATCCTTCTTGGACTTTCCGTAAGCTGAAAATATACGTTGTCAGCAAATGATAACAAAATAATGAGTTTTCTATAGTGCTGGTACCTCATGAAAGCTAGCCTACATCAAGTATGCAATGCCATACGTTATTGTCTGTATATACTGTATGGCTGCCTTTTGTGTATGTCCTTACTGCCACTCACAATCCCCTAACAAGTGTCTCTTGGATACCAGACCCATACTGACAAAGAAAATACACAGCAAGTTCTGAACTGACCCTCATTAAGGTGATGGCTGACAACCTGGCAGCATTGAATGTTCGCTTCTTTTACTTATCACTGTGCTATGGAAAATCCCTGTCATTGTTTTGTTATTTTGTTCTTGCCAAGTAGTGTTCAACTGCTGAAAGCCGCACAAAGCAGAATTGGAGCATTTCAATTGAAAGCAATTTAATATATGAACAGTGACCTTGACCGTGGAGGAAACCACTTGTAATTAAAGCCAATGACCTCCGCTCATATCCCATCAATGCATAACCTTGCTCCAGCCAGCAATGAAGAAATGAAAACTATAAAGGCTTGTTATTATTGTGTGCTAAAGGCCGAAGCCAACAATGCTGATGTCAATAATAATGCTTCGTTATATCACAGACCGGAGCTGCACAGTGGCGACAAGGCCACACAACATAAATGTCACTTACTCAGAAACCGGAGGGTTGAAGAGTTGCAGTTGGAACCAATGGATGGTGTGCGTGGTCTGTAGTGTGCATAAAGCTTTCCTAGAAAGACTGAATGCAAGTGTGGCCTCTCCCAGAGTAAGTTGTGCAGAGCAGGTGTCAAAAAACGCAATACAGTCCATAGCATCCCGGCCGGTGGTGTCCGGCTGTAATGGAGTCGCGTATGGAGCAGCGTGTGACATCACAAGGTCAGGTGGTAAGCGCTATAGGCTCACGCTGGGTCCAAAAACCAACACATTTCAAAGGACATTTACAAAACCATCTTTTTAAGGGACCACATCACATTTGAAGTGACTTTGATTGGTCTATATGATAAAAAACTGCCCAAACCTGACACCATTCTAAAGATTGCACCCCTCAAACTGCTCAAAACAACATACAAGCAGTTTAATAACAGTTTAGGTGCTTCACAGGAACTAAAGCTATGTTGACGAACCCCCCACCCAAACACCCAAAAAAAAAAATTTGCATTTTCACAAGGGTAACAGGAGAAAATGCACCATACAATTTGTTGTGCAATTTCTCCTGAGTACACCGTTACCATATGGGTGGTGAGGAACTACTGTTTGGGCACATGGCAGGGCTTGGAAGGGAAGTATCGCTATTAGACTTTTGGAGCACATAAGTGGCTGTAATAAATAGCGGAAGCCGTGTTGCGTTTGCAGAGTCCCTGATGTGCCTAAATAGTGGAAACCCCCACAAGTCAACCCATGTTGGAAGCTAAAATGATCAAGTAATTTATCTAGAGGTTTGTTGAATACCTAGAACCCCCAGATGCTTCACAGAATTTCATAATGTTGAGTGTGAAAATAAAAAATTACATTTTTCCCACACATATTTTAGCTCCATTTTTTGTTTCACAAGCGGAATAGTTGAAAATGCACTATATAATTTGAAGCTAAATTTCTCCTGAGTACAACAATACCCCTTGCGTGGTGGAAAATTACAATTTGGGTGCACATCAAGGCTCAGAAAGGAAGGAGCACAAATTGACTTTTGGAACACAGTTGCAGAGCCCCCGATGTACCGAATAAGTGTAAACCTCTCAAAGTGACCCCCATTTTGGAAACTAGAACCCTCAAGGAATTTATGTAGATGTCTGGGGAGCACTTGGTGCTTCACAGAATTTTATAAAATTATGTTTTTTCCACAAAAATGTTGTTTTAGCGCCAATTTTTTTATTTTCACAAGGGTTACCGGATAAAATGCATCATACAACTTGATGTGCAATTTCTCTGAAATACACAGAGAAGCCATATGTAATGGAAAAGTACTGTTTGGGTACACGGCAGGGCTTGGAAGGGATGGAGTGACATTTTGGCTGTAATAGATTGCGGATGCGATGTCAAATTTGAAGATCCCCTTACATGCCAAAACAGCAGAAACCCCCCAACAAGGGAATCCATTCTGGAAAACACACCTCTCACGAAATTCATCTTTGAATGTAGTGAACAATTTTAACCCTCATGTGCTTCACGTAACTGCAAAACATTGGGCTGTGAAAAAAAAACAAAAAACCAAACCATTTTTTCCACTAAAGTGTTGCTTTGCCCCCAAAGTTTTATTTTCAGAAAGGCCTAAGAGAAAATGGACAATATATTTTGTTACACAATTTCTCCTGAGTTCACGAATAGCCCATACACTGACAAGCAAAAGGGTAACAATGTTTTGAACTTTTGACTTTCAGGCTCCATATCTCATCAACCACTACTGTTTAGAACATGAGCCTACCATAATTTTATAGAGCAGATAGAGAGCAACCTCACATCACCCCTTGTAGGTGCTCAGGAGAAAAATTAACAGTAGAAAGGATAACTCCGGCACACTACCAATTTCCCATAGGGTATAAAGGAACACAGTAGAATGAATATCAAACTCCTTTTCTTTTATTTTGTTGGTGCAAAACGTGAAAAAAGTGCTGTACCAAATGCTCTATAGGCTCACGGCAGCCAATAACCATCCGGACCTCGGCCACTATATACCACGGACCTCTTGCAGATTAAAGCTCCAGACTGGGCAACTACCTGGACTAACCTCATTGAGCATCCACTGCATTCCTAAATCCCAATGATCTTTTGTCCATGGTCCTGACATATCCATTCAGAGGTAACCATATCCTCTTTGATGTCTCATGATCCCCATACCTTTTTGACATCAGACCGCGCCATACACGGCTACTCGGAGCCACCTACCATATATATTACATCTCTATATGAGCCATCCTGATATACCACTCCTATTCAATTTGTGTCTCCACATATGGTTTGGCGTACATGCATGTACCCTCATACCCAACCAACTCTATATCCTGTTGGAATCTAGTTTGTCTGACCTGAAGAAGGCCGATAGGCCGAAACGTCATCTGGCGGACTTTTGTACAGCACTTTTTTCACGTTTTGCACCAACAAAATAAAAGAAAAGGATTTTGATATTCATTCTACTGTGTTCCTTTATACCCTATGGGAAATTGGTAGTGTGCCGGAGTTATCCTTTCTACCATCATTTTATAGACCGTTATCCTGACAAAGTTGACACTGTTCCCCTTAACGTGCGTCTGGGAAAGGCATTGCATGTCAGAAGGTCGCGGCATACAGGTATTACTCCTTACTACAGTAGGTCTCTCTTGTTTACTATATTTTTTTTTCACACACTTCCTTGGCTTACATCTTATTGTTTGGTATACATTACACTATTAATACCTGGTGGTCACTATAATTGTGCTTGTAACCAGCATTATATTGCATACATAGTACTGTCATTTTTGTTACATTCAGTATTTCCATCCATGTGAAACCCCTTTCTGTGACAGTCATTTATATTGTATGCGCTATATAGATACATGTACTACCATGCTAGTGATATAACTTTATAGCCTCAATATACATTTAAGATTTCACAGGTGGTACAGCTGCATCCACAAACTATGTATTATTTTCAATTTATCTTACAATGCATGGTCAATGTTTTTGATCAATCCTTATTCCTTCAACAATGCAGACGTATATAATAATATCTACATATTGGTCCCTGCGACTATTACCCTAATACTTTACAACACGACAGCACAGTCTATGCATAATACAGATATACTCACCATTCTGTACTTTTTTGAGCAAACTATAGAAATACTTTAATTCCATCAATTTATTATATGTGCTATTAATTGTATACCACCGTGCGGAGCTGCCGCCCCACCACCGTGCGGAGCTGCCGCCCCACCACCGTGCGGAGCTGCCGCCCCATCTACACCCCACCTACTGTCTCCTCCCCATAATCCTATAGAATGTAAGCCCGCAAGGGCAGGGCCCTCTTCCCTCTGTACTAGTCTGTCTACTGTAACTTGTATATGTATTTTGTATGTAACCCCCTTCTCATGTACAGCACCATGGAACTAATGGTGCTCTATAAATAAATAATAATAATAATAATAATAATAATAATAATAGTATACCTACCTTGACATTAGAGTTTTAATCCAGGATACTTTTCTACATGACATTTATTTGACCATGTATTACTTTCCAGTCTGGGACTTATTGTTGGTCCCTTACATACTATTGCTGATCTGTTATGCTCTTTCCTGCTGCAACAATCACCACATGATTTTATTTGTATTTAATAAAGTTAATTGTTTTTTGCGCATCCTACTACCATTTGCATGACTTAATGTCAGTTCTTTTCCCTTCCCCTTGAAGAATATCTCACTATAATGAGGCAGCTGAGTTACTCCGGACTCTGTTTGGCCTCTGTTCAGCAGTTTCCGTCTTTTCAAACGTACACAAAACTGTTATTGACTGCACTTTTGTGTTCGCCTAAAACGATGCGTAAACAGATGGATATTGCCGGACCACAGGCCAGACAGAAGTTCAAAGTGACTCACTCTGCCTCATTACAGTGAATTTTCAATTGGAAATTTTGTCTGAATCATGTTTTTCAGAGGTTTACACAGAATCCCTGGTATAAGCGCTCAGCATAGAGCGCAGGAATAATTTGAGCAGAGCCTTACTGCGATCTTTAGGAGGCAGAACTAACAAATCAGCAACTGAAGAATTGGCTTTAGTACTATCTTTCCCATCGTTTATCTTGCGGTATAATTGATAGGGCGGCTTTATTTCTCAGGTCAGTACACTTAGAGATACCAGATTAATATGTTTTTTTATGATTGACTACTATCACACTAAAACTGATTTTGTTTTTGTTTTTTTACAAAATAAAGGTTTTTAGCATCCCTGAAGTTTGAAGGCTATATTTTTTTTTTCTGATTAAAGAGGCATGTGAGGAGCTTGTTCTTTGCGGGATGTGTTGGAGTTTTTATTGGTACAATTTTGGACCACATAATATTTTTGGTTGCTTTTTATTCTTTCTATTTTTGATTGCTTTCTATTGCTTTTTGTGAGGCAGAATCAACATGAAACAGAAATTTGGGAATTGTTTTTATTTTTTATTTTTACGCATGTAAAAAAACTGATGATGGATTTATTCTTTGTGTCAGTACAATTTCAGCAATACCACATTTATATACACCTTTGATTAAGAGTTATTTGGATTCGGAGCATTTTGCAAGACAACCAAAGCTTTTTTAAAAATTGTAACCCAGTAAGCGAGCAAGATTTCGCAATATAAGCATCATGTGAGCTCTCACCACCCCTCTATACTACTGTACCTCCTTCCCTGTGCAGATACAGTACTGTAATAGTAGTAATAGTAATATTCATTGCTTCTAGCGCAGAAGCCATCAATCGCAGTCTTTTCCTCACTTCTGGGTTCCTGCCTGTTCATGTTCACTGCGTTCCATGCTTGATACGCCACTACTAAACCAACTTTATGTAACTGTTTCACTTCCTGTACATCTGTGATACATGTGAGGTAGGCACGGGCTGTATATACAGGTCTCTCTGGCTCTACTGTATGTTGTACAGTATTTTCTATTACTGTAATAATTTTATATGAATACAGTAAATATTTTTGGCTTGTGGAACGAATCGTCTGCGTTTTTTCTTATGGGAAAATTTGCTTTGATATGAGTTATTTGGATTACAAGCACATTCCTGGAACAAATTATGCCCACAATCCAAGATTCTACTGTATATATTTTTATGTTCACAACTTTGACACAAAATTTTTTTTATAAAAAAAAAAAGTTTTGCATTGCTGTATTTTGAGAGTTATAGCTTTTAATTTTTTTGCTAATGTTGCTGTAGGGCAGCTTTTTTTTTTTGCAGGACAAGATGACGTTTTCAGAGATACCATTTTTATGTACATATGATTTTTTTTTTTTATTGCATTTTATTTTACTTTTTTCAGTTATATGATACAGTATTTGCTACTTTTTTTTACAGTGTTCCCTGAAGGAGTTAACTAGTGTGACAGTTTTATAGATCGTGTTGTTCCAGATGCGGCGATACACGTTTTTCTATAAATATACGTATTTATTTGTATAATATTATTTTAATTTTTTTGTTATTTTTTCATTATTTTTACCTGCATTGCAATACATTATACCTGTCAGTGAGACACTGACAGAAGAGTTTGAGATCATGCTTCTGGCATGGTCTAACAGGCTTGCCATAGTTGACTGGCCCACAGATAGTCATCACGACTTTGGGTTGCCATGGCAATGATTGGACCCTTGCGATGATGTCATGGGAGTGCTGATTGGATGGAAGAGGGAGCTCCTGCCGTCTCCCAGCCTCCTAAATATTCGATTAATATCAATGGTGGCATTTAGGGGATTAACTAGCCTAGGGCAGTACAAGCACCAATCCTGGCTGTGAGAGCCAGGTCTTGGCTGTCACGTCAGCTGAGTTCTCAGTGGCGATAGCGCAGGCACAGCTCCTGCGCCCTGCACAATTGCCATGATGTGCCAATACATCATAGGTCGGGAGCCCCTTCCCAATCATGACGTGTGGGTATATCCTAGGTTGTGAAGGGGATAAAAAAGACTTTGGCACCAATTCAAAATGTTGACGCTAGAAAACTGTTGTTAAACACTTTGAAAAATTGCAAAATGTGAAGTTGAGGCAAAAATCTTGGAGTTTGGAGATCTCAAGCGAGTTTTGGCCATCTCCACTTAAATGGGCAATGCTGGGGAGGAACTAGGAATGGGAATTGCTACACTCACCTGTTATATTTATCAAAAGTGGAGCATTTTTTGTGCCAGAAATGTTCCTCAAGTCCCTGGCATTTCTGGCGAGGCACTCTGTGGCACATGCCACTTATAAGATGCGTCAAGCTCAAATAAGTAGTGTGTGCCTCCTAATGAATTTAGCACATCTAAAGCCAGCTTTACACCTTACAATTAGGTGTGCGATCTCGTATGCGATGTGACACGCCCAGGTCGCATATGCGATTGAATGAGATTGCACCTAGGTCGTTCATTTGCTGTCACACGTGCGTTAGTAGTCTATGTTAAATTGATCAATTTTGTGTGCGATCCTTTAGATCATGTGTTCTGTGACGTATGCATTGGGCACCCTTTTTTTTTTTTATTTATTGACTTGCCAAGCGTGTGTAATGTGTAGGGATGCGTTTTTACTATGTCATCTGCCATTCAGCTCTGCTACATGGCCGCTGACAGCAGACACAGACAGCCATGTAGCAGAGCTGAATGGCAGATGACAGCAGACACAGACAGAGCCGCACTGTCAGAATGAACTCGGGTGAACCTCACCCGACTTCATTGTCATGCTGCGGCTCTGTCTGTGTCGCGTCCTGATTAGCGGTCACCTGTGAAGGACTCACCGGTGACCGCTAAACTCCTGAGTAAGTGAATTGAGCAGCCCTCTCTCATACTCACCGATCCCCGACTCTGCACGGCGTTCACACTGCTCCGGCGGCTTTTACTGTTTTGAAAAAGCCGGCCGCCCATTAAACAATCTCGTATTCCCTGCTTTCCCCGCCCACCGGCGCCTATGATTGGTTACAGTGAGACACGCCCCCACGCTGAGTGACAGGTGTCACACTGCACCCAATCACAGCAGCCGGTGGGCATGTTTATACTGTGCAGTGAAATAAATAATTAAATAATTAAAACAAACGGCGTGCGGTCCCCCCCAATTTTAAAACCAGCCAGATAAAGCCATACGGCTGAAGGCTGGTATTCTCAGGATGGGGAGCTCCACGTTATGGGGAGCCCCCCAGCCTAACAATATCAGCCAACAGCCGCCCAGAATTGCCGCATACACTAGATGCGACAGTTCTGGGACTGTACCCGGCTCTTCCCGATTTGCCCTGGTGCGTTGGCAAATCGGGGTAATAAGGAGTTATTGACAGCCCATAGCTGCCAATAAGTCCTAGATTAATCATGTCAGGCGTCTCCCCGAGATTCCTTCCATGATTAATCTGTAAATTACAGTAAATAAACACACACACGCCCGAAAACATCCTTTATTATAAATAAAAAACACAAACATATACCATGGTTAACCACTTTAATCAGCCCCAAAAAGCCCTCCTTGTCCGGCGTACTCCAGGATGATGCAGCGTCGCTTCCAGCTCTGCTGCATGGAGGTGACCGGAGCTGCAGCAGACACAGCCGCTCCTGTCACCTCCACACAGCTAATGATGACAGTCGCGCGATCAGCTGAGCTGTCACTGAGGTTACCCGCTGTCACTGGCTCCAGGGTGGATGCAGCGGTGGCCGCGGGTAACCTCAGTGACAGCTCAGCTGATCGCGCTACTCACCGCTGCTCCTCTCACCTCCACGCAGCAACTGAGGTGAGTAGCGCGATCAGCTGAGCTGTCACTGAGGTTACCCGCGGCCACCGCTGCATCCACCGCTGGATCCAGTGACAGCGGGTAACCTCAGTGACAGCTCAGCTGATCGCGCGGCTGTCTTCATTTGCTGTGTGGAGGTGACCGGAGCGGCTGTGTCTGCTGCAGCTCCGGTCACCTCCATGCAGCAGCGCTGGATGCGATGCTGGACCATCCTGGAGTACGCCGGACATGGAGGGCTTTTTGGGGCTGATTAAAGTGGTTAACCAGGGTATATGTTTGTGTTTTTTATTTATAATAAAGGATTTTTTCGGGCGTGTGTGTGTGTTTATTTACTGTAATTTACAGATTAATCATGGAAGGTGTCTCATAGACGCCTGACATGATTAATCTAGGACTTATTGGCAGCTATGGGCTGCCAATAACTCCTTATTACCCCGATTTGCCAACGCACCAGGGCAAATCGGGAAGAGCCGGGTACAGTCCCAGAACTGTCGCATCTAATGTATGCGGCAATTCTGGGCGGCTGTTGGCTGATATTGTTAGGCTGGGGGGCTCTCCATAACGTGGAGCTCCCCATCCTGAGAATACCAGCCTTCAGCCGTATGGCTTTATCTGGCTGGTTTTAAAATTGGGGGGGACCGCACGCCGTTTTTTTTAATTATTTCATTATTTATTTCACTGCACAGTATAGACACGCCCACCGGCTGCTGTGATTGGGTGCAGTGTGACACCTGTCACTCAGCGTGGGGGCGTGTCTCACTGTAACCAATCATAGGCGCCGGTGAGCGGGGAAAGCAGGGAATACGAGATTGTTTAATGGGCATCCGGCTTTTTCAAAACAGTAAAAGCCGCCGGAGCAGTGTGAATGCCGTGCAGAGCCGGGCCGGGGATCGGAGATCAATGAGTATGAGAGAGGGGGTAAGAGGGATAGACTGACATGGACAGAGAGAGAGGGACAGAGATAGTGACGGACTGACAGAGATTAGTGCATGACAGACATTGTGAGGCGCTTCAGAATGCAGCTTTTCAGCTGCGCTCTGAAGCAGACCTTTTTTAAGCTGCGGTGCAGAGCGCACACCTGCGCACATAGCCTCAGACATCAAAATCGTATGAGGGATGTCACACGTTTCAATTGACTAGGTTCATACAACAAAACGTCCAATGTATGAGGAATAAACGACGTGTATGCGATCACCGTATTTTCGTTCAATCTTGATTGCACGTCGGTGTCACACGCAAATACGTCACGAACGATGCAGGATGTGCGTCACTTACAACTTGACCCCGACGACGGATTGAAAGATTTATTGAAGCGTGTAAAGCAGGCATAATTCCTACATGTCCTTAATTAAGACTAGTGTTTTGAAACCCCAATCGTAATGAATCTGGGCCATTATTCGCACAATTACGCTGTGGATTTGTAAAGAATTTGTGGCAGAAATTCAAAGCTGATATGCTCTATGGATGTGCCAGTTGCACTGCACGTGAGTTTGCTCAGTTGCAATTATTTTATCATTGTTCATATTCAATCAAATATATAATTAAACTTGACCGCTACATGGAAAAATGATGGCCAGTTCAGCTTAAATGATGTTTTATTCCATGTTCCCAATACTAATGGAAAGATCTGCCGCACATTGCATGCACCTAGTGTACTGCCTGCATAAATGAGTTTTCTCTGTCTGTCCTGTGCTTCTTGCTTTTCAATTCTTCAATCTCACAGTTAGCCTCTTTCTGCTTCACACTGCCTTGAATATAGAGCACGCTCTGTTTCATGCAGTTTTGCTATGATTACCCTTGTCCACAGATGACTGCTCATCTCCCTTTCCTCCAGAATATCTGATATCTGGGAGATGTTCAGCTTTGGGGCTTTTGGATCTAAATGGAATTTACATTTCCAATATTTAACCCCTTGAAACCAGCTTTCTGAATCGTTGAGACAAACTTTAGAATATTTCTTAAACTTCTTTTAGCTAAACGCATCTTTCGAGTGCTCGCAGTCAGTCTTTTAAGCGAACATACTTTCTAGAAGATTCTTATTCTTATTATTCCTAACAAACAAATCTTGTCCTAAATATCTAGGTATCTTTCTATGTATCATCCATTAATAGGGAACTGTTTCCATACTTAAAGCAGTTACCGACAGGGTGTGAAGTATGTATCCATCACAGCAGTTCTAAAAATTGCTGCCCGAAGCAAGCAAGTTCCACTGATTTAAGGGCATCTGTCAGTATTGTATAGGTTAGCATCAAACTTGTTTTTCTTCTGTTAAGGATTCAATATTCAAAAGGAAGGAATACTGGTTAAGCCACGCTAAAACCACAGGATTCGACGGATTGATTAATTCCCTTTTATTTGTTCACAGGTCTACACGTTTCAGAGATATATCCATCTCCTTCATCAGGACATCCAAAAGGAATCATTTTATGGTATATTTACATGCAGCAGATTTGTGGCAGACATTTCTACAACTCTAAATGAGGTCTTTTCTTCTGAATTAGGTTTTGGTAGCAAACACAAAGATTTCTGCAGGATAAATGGGCAGTATGTGAGAAATCTGTCATTTGTGAATTTACCCTTATTTTGTTGTCAAGAGAAAATAAAAATATTCCAGATACTTTAACCCCTTCACCCCCGAGCGTTTTGCGTTTTCCATTTGTTTTCCCTCTCTTTCTTCCGAGAGGCGTAACTTTTTTATTTTTCCGTCAATCTTCCCATATGTGGGCTTGTTTTTTGCGGGACGAGTTGTACTTTGAAATGAAACCATAAGTTTCACCATACAGTATACTGGAAAACAGCAAAAAAATTTCCAGTGTGGAAAAACTGCAAAAAAAATTGCGATCGCACAATAGTTTTTGGGATATTTTATTCACCATGTTCACTATATGGTAAAACTGATGTGTCACTGTGATGCCTGAGGTCAGTGTGAGGTTGTAGATACCAAACATGTATAGGTTTACTTGTATCTAAGGGGTTAAAAAAATTCACAAGCTTGTCCAAAAAAAAAGTGGCTCACGTTTTGCGCCATTTTCTGAAACCCGTAGCGTTCTCATTTTTCTGAATCTATGGCACATTGATGGCTTACTTTTTGCGCCTTGAGCTGACGGTTTTAATGGTACCATTTCTGCGCAGATGCTACGTTTTTATCGCCTGTTACTGCATTTTGCGCAAAATTTGCAGCAACCAAAAATTTTGGCATTTGAAATTTTTTTGCTGCTACGCCGTGTACTGATCAGATTAATTAATTTTATATTTTGATAGATCGGGCATTTCGATACTAAATATGTGTATTTTTAATTTTTTTAACCCATTAATTTTCAATGAGGCGAATGGGGGGTGATTTGAACTTTTAGGTTATTTTATTTTTTTAAGACTTTTTTTAACTTTTTTTTATTTTACTAGGTTTCTTAGGGAACTATAACGATCAGCAATCTGATTGCTCTTCCATATCTCCAGATCAAAGCTACACAGCTGAGATCTGCAGATATGCTGCTTTACTCTCACTTCTGCCGTTCTGCTGGCATTGAGAGAAAGTGACTCATGATAGCTACAGGCATCATCACATGCCCCTTTGCAACCATGGCAACTACCAGAAGTCACGTCATCACATCACGTGACTTCGAATGGGGCGGGTAAGTTATCGTTATGGCTGCGCGCATGTACATCTCGCTGCCAGATTTTGGCAGCGAGATGTAAGGGGTTAATAGTCGTGGGTGGAACACGATTCCACTCGCGATTAGTAGGCATGCGTCAGCTGTTGAAATCAGCTGATATGTGTGCGGATCACCGTGGACTGCCCATGGCAGCCCGCGGGGATTAACCTCACACGATCCATGACGTACCCAGTACGTCATGGGTCGTAAAACGGTTAATGTCAGGTTTTAGCTATGTAATCTGAGAGCTGCATGATGTAAGGGCATAAAGCTTGATTCCAGCCATGTATCAATTACTGGATTGCTTGGGGTAGGTTTGATAGAATACTTATTTTCTCTGTTCTAAATGTAGCAGTGGTCAGAATGCTGTGTATAACGCCAGCCACACCACTGATTGGCAGCTTCCTGTGTACACTGTGTATTATCAGCAAGCAACCAATGAATGGTGGGGGTGGGGTTATACAGATTAGGCTGATTGTCCTGCATGTGAGACAGTCCTCTCATGATAATCTCCTGCTTTTAAAACACTGTTTGTATTGAAAGTACAGCACACAGCCTAATAAATAACACATCCCTGCTTACAGGGTCTTTGCCCCTACATTATACTACTCTCAGATTAAATAGCAAAACTTGAAGATAGATTCCCTTTAACTCCTTCACCCGCAGGTGTTATTCAGTTTTTTGTTTTTACTCCTCCTCTTACAAGAGCCATAGTTTTTTTTTTATTTTTCTGTCAATATAGCCATATAGCCATATGAGGGCTTGTTCTCTGCGGGATAAGTTGCACTTTGAACAACATCATTTATTCTTCCCCATTTTGTACCGGAAACGGAAAAAAATCCAAGTGCTGTGAAATTGCAAAAAAAGTGCAATTGCACAATTTTTTTTTTATATAACGTGTTTACTATATGGTAAAACTGACCTGGGAATATGATACCCCAGGTCAGTACGAGTTCGTAGATACCAAACACATCTAATTTTATCTAAATGGTGAAAAAAAATCTGAAGTTTGTAAAAAAAAAATAAAAAAATAATAAATAGCGCTTTTAGCTCCATTTTACGAGACCTGTAGCGTTTTCATTTTTCGGGATCTGGGGCTATGTGATTTATGCGTCTTGAACTGACGTTTTTAATTATACAATGTTTGGGTAGATGTGATGTTTTGATCACCTGTTATTGCATTTTAATGAAATGCTGTGGCAACCAAAATAACGTAATTCTGTCATTTTAATTTTTTCTCTCACTACACACTTTACCGATCAGATTAATTGATTTTATATGTTAATACATTGGACATTTCTAAAAGCAGCGATACCAAATATGTGTGGGGTTTTTTGTTGTTTTATTTTTAAGTGGGCAAAATGGATGATGGATGATTTGAACCTTTAGTTTTTTGTTTTTGTTTTTTCATATTTTTAAATACTATTTTTTTACATTTTTTTATTGATTTTACTTTATGCCTGAAATGTCTAATCTCTTCTTCTGATCAGAGCGATGCTTTGGCATCGCTCTGATTACCAGAAATACTGACGACCTGTGAGTGCCAGAGCTCACCCGGCATTCACAGGAAACACGTCATGACAGCAACAGAGGTCATCATGTGACCCCACTCTGTCATGGCAACTCATTAGCGCCCCTTGATTGCTTCACGTGGCCGCCTATGGTGGTGGGGAACAGAGCAATCCCCGCCGTCGCGTTAAATCGTGCTTTCAGAGTTTGACACTGTGATCTAGGGGGTTAACAGTCTTGGGTGGATCAGAGATCCACCCACACCTGTGAGCTACACATGTCTGCTGATCAGATCAGCAGACATGTGCAGGGAGTAATGCAGGCTTGCATGTTAAACCCGCATTAAAGGGATAGACATGGTCAAGGATGTGTAATATATATATATATATATATATATATATATATATATATATATATATATATATATATATATATATATATATATATATATATATATATGTGTGTGCTTGGTTATGGAGGGGTTAATAATAGTCTAATATTATTAATAATTATCTTTATATAGTCAACATATTCCATAGCATTTTAGAAATCATAGGGTACATCTACAAAGAAAAAAAATATGAAAGGGAATCTGTCACCAGGTTTTTACTATGTAATCTGCTGCATGTAGTAGGGACAGATACCCTGATTCCAGTGATATTTGTCGCCCAGGAATAGGGGGTACTCAGATCCGGGCCAAGGGGTCACTTCTGTAGGTATCACGGTGGCGTGACCCGGTCTGTGATCCCAGGCTCCACAACAAAAAGGGATTAGGTAAGGGAGATTGTCCGTGACGCCACCCGTGGGTTGCGGTGATGAGATGGTGGCACCGCCGCTGCCTCTGGGGATCGTGCCCGGGACTGGTGGTGTGGGGCAGCAAGGTGGAATGCCCTCCACAGGTAGGGGAGGTGTAGTCCTGGGGCCCAGAAGGGAGTTTCGGTGGTGGCAGGGATTGCAGGGAGCAGGAAACTCACAGTTTGGTTGTGTTGGATGAAGCTAGGCTGATGTGTGTGGTCATAAAACACAGAGTCCTCTGTAAACCAACTTGCCGGTGACCGGAAGCCTTTTGGAGGGGTGTGCTGGTCCCACACACAGCGCAATGAGCAGGAGCCCTCTTTTGTGGCACTGCACCTTGTCGTCTGCTTAGCTCCTCTGGTTGGAATGGGGGGGGAAGTCCACTTCCCTGCACTATTCCGGGTTCCCGATGCTGGCGTCCACTACCCTGCCCCGGTCCACTTTGGGTCCCCTCCTAGTGCTTGACCTGTTCTTGCAGTCCAGGGGCTCCAACCCCTGACCGCTCTGCAACTTTCTCTGCAGCCCAGGAGACACACTCCTGACTGCTCTGCTGCTCTCCTCCGACTGACTGAACTGAACTCCTCCCCTGCTGCTCTTTTCAGCTCCTAACTGGGGGGGAGGGGCGGCTGCTCATATGCACCATGTGGGGGGGTGGTGTGTGTGTGTAATCCCAAGGAGGAAGCGATTCCTGTACCCTTGGTGGGGTGTACAGTCATCTGTGACTACCTGGTTTTGCCAGGGCATCACAGATATATCACTTAGTTTTTTGGGTACAGTAGTTAAGATCCCAGTTTTCTTTACTGCAGATTTAGCAGAGCTTAAAATGCTGAGTCCTGTCCTCTTAGGGGTGCTTCACACACAGCGAGCTCACTGCCGAGATCGCTGCTGAGTCACGCTTTTTGTGACGCAGCAGTGACCTCATTAGCGATCTCGCTGTGTGTGACAATGAGCAGCGATCTGGCCCCTGCTGCGAGATCGCTGCTCGTTACACACAGCCCTGGTTCGTTTTCTTCAAAGGCGCTCTCCCACTGTGACACACAGATCGCTGTGTGTGACAGCGAGAGAGTGACAAATGAAGCGAGCAGGGAGCAGGAGCCGGCGTCTGACAGCTGAGGTAAGCTTGTAACCAAGATAAACATCGGGTAACCAAGGTGGTTACCCGATATTTACCTTAGTTACCAGCCTCTGCAGCTCTCACGCTGCCTGTGCTGCCGGCTCCAGCTCTCTGCACATGTAGCTGCTGTACACATCGGGTTAATTAACCCGATGTGTACAGCAGCTAGGAGAGCAAGGAGCCAGCGCTAAGAAGTGTGCGCGGCTCCCTGCTCTCTGCACATGTAGCTGCATTACACATCGGGTTAATTAACCCGATGTGTACTGTAGCTAGGAGAGCAAGGAGCCAGCGCTCAGTGTGCGCGGCTCCCTGCTCCCTGCACACACAGCTAAGCGGTGTGCGCTGGTAACTAATGTAAACATCGGGTAACCATACCCGATGTTTACCTTAGTTACCAGTCTCCGCAGCTTCCAGACGGCGGCTCCGTGCAAGCGCAGCGTCGCTTGCACGTCGCTGCTGGCTGGGGGCTGTTCACTGGTCGCTGGTGAGATCTGCCTGTTTGACAGCTCACCAGCGACCATGTAGCGATGCAGCAGCGATCCTGACCAGGTCAGATCGCTGGTCGGATCGCTGCTGCATCGCTAAGTGTGAAGGTACCCTTAGACCAATGATTAACAGCTTTCTGTGTACATTGTATATTGCGAGAAACCTGCAAATTAGTGCTGGGAGGCACATGGCAAGCTTTTCCTGTAGTGATAATCTCCTGCTAATAAAACACTGCAGCCTCGATTATTCTTTTGCAAGGCTTTTTGAAATTGCTCCTCTGTTATTTTGTCTTTTTTGGAATCAAATTCTTTAAAATGCTGCACACGATTCATGAATTTAATGCAAAATAAAAAATGGTCTTTCTTTCTTCCTTGAATAGTTAACTTTGACAATTGGGACTCCAATTGTAAAAATAATGATTTTTTGAAAACTGTTTTTGCAACTTGTTGGCACCAAAAGGTGCATGTTTTTCAAAATGGCGCAAAAATTCCTGCATACGTAAACATACACTGGGAGTGAACTGGAGTGCAGTTGTGCCAAATTTTATTACTATTTAAAAAGTCATAATTAAAGAATTGGGCAATTACATTTAGGAATCACTAGACTCTGCCGTCAAAGCAGAAAAACATACAGGCAAGCACATATAAAATAGACTTAAAAAATCATATACAGACTATGAATTGAGTGCATACAAAAAGGCCGCAAGACACCAAAGTAGAAAAAAAAAAGTCACAAAGGCAATAATGAATCAGGCCTCATTCTATTGAAACTGCAAAACACAGACCAGTAAGTGACATATCGCTAGAATCAGGGTCTCCCCCCTAGTCAGGGATGTCATACACATACACATGGGCCAAAATTAAAAACTTAGACAAATATATGGGCCAACCTTGATATTTATTAAAAAAAAGTTTATAGTCGAGGGGTTTTCCCATGAACAAAATATATTTTAATTGATAGATCTTAGCATAAGAAAAAGTTCCTCAATTGGATGTGTTAGAAAAAAGTTCCTGTCCTAAGATAATCTTATAAATGTGTCCCTGCCAAGTACAGGGTAATGAATGGGTGCAACAATGTAGGAACATGGTCAGAGATATCACAGCTCCTGGGCAGGGGAGGATACAAAAGAGATTATTCAGACATTACAGCAAGGGATCGCCCCTGATTCTTTATGAGGTCTGAAGATCTGTTGTGGTTTGTATTAAGGGAAAACTGTCAGTAGATTTTTGCTATCTCAACTGAGAGCAGCATTATGTAGGCAAAGAGATCCTGAATAATGATGGGCGATCCCGATCTGTAAAGATTGGGGACCATACCGATCACATAGTGATTGTGTACACTATCCCAATCACGAGCTTTCCTGGGACGTACGAACGTGTTACAGATCGGGTCCAGATCGTGTCCAGGGGCTGTAAAAAAAAAAAAAAAAAAAAAAAAAAAAAAAAAAAAAAAAAAAAAAAAGCACATTATTAACCCCTTCAGCCCCCGGCCTGTTTTCACCTTAAAGACCCGGCCATTTTTTGCAATTTTGACCAGTGTCACTTTGACAGGTTATAACTCTGGAACACTTCAACGGATCCTGGCGATTCTGAGATTGTTTTTTCGTGACATATTGTACTTCATGTCAGTGGTAAATTTAGGCCGATATGTTTTGCGTTTATTTGTGAAAATTTCGGAAATTTGGCGAAAATTTTGAAAATTTTGCAATTTTCAAAATTTGAAATTTTATGCCCATAAATCTGAGAGATATGTCACACAAAAAAGTTACTAAATAACATTTCCCACATGTCTACTTTACACCAGCGCAATTTTTGAAAAACAAAAAAAATTCCGTTAGGAAGTTATAAGGGTTCAAAGTTCATCACCAATTTCTCATTTTTCCAACAAAATTTACAAAAAAAAATTTTTTAGGTACCATATCACATTTGGAGTGATTTGAGAAACCTAGGCGACAGAAAATACCCAAAAGTGACCCAATTCTAAAATCTGCACCCCTCACTCTGCTCAAAACCACATCCAAGAAGTTTATTAACCCTTTAGGAGCTTCACAGCAACCAAAGCAATGTAGACGAAAAAATGAAAATTTTACTTTAACACAAAAATGTTACTTTAGCCATAAAAATTAGTATTTTCACAAGGGTATCAGGAAAAATGCATCATAAAATGTATTGTGCATTTTCTCCTGAGTACGCAGATACCCCATATGTGGTGGTAATCAAATGTTTGGGCACACAGCAGGACTCGGAAGGCAAGGAGCGCCATTTGAATTTTTGAGTGCAAAATTAGCTGCACTCATTAGCGGACACCATGTCGGGTTTGAAGACTCCCTGAGGTGCCTAAACAATGGAGCTCCCCCACAAATGACCCCATTTTGGAAACTAGAGCCCTCATATATTTTTTCTAGATGTTTGATGTGCACTTTGAACCCCTGGGGGCTTCACAGACGTTTATAACGTTGAGCCGTGAAAAGAAAAAATTTTTTTTTTTACCACAAAACTGTTGCTTCAACCAGGTAGCTTTTTTTATCACAAGGGTATCAGGAAAAAATGCACCATAAAATGTATTGTGCATTTTCTCCTGAGTACGCAGATACCCCATATGTGGTGGAAATCAAATGTTTGGGCGCACGGCAGGACTCGGAAGGCAAGGAGCGCCATTTCACAGCAAAATTGGTTGGAATTATTAGCGGACGCCATGTTGCGTTTGGAGACCCCCCTGAAGTTCCTAAACAATGGACCTCCCCCACAATTGACCCCATTTTGGAAACTAGACCCCTCATGGAATTTATCTAGCTGTTTAGGGAGCACTTTGAACCCCTGGAGGCTTCACAAATGTTTATAATGTTCAGCCATGAAAATATTTTATTTTTTTTACCACAAAATTGTTTTTTCAAACAGGTAGCTTTTTTTTCCACAAGGGTATCAGGAAAAAATGCACCATAAAATGTATTGTGCAATTTCTCCTGAGTACGACGATACCTCATATGTGGTGGAAATCAATTGTTTGGGCGTACGGTGGGGCTCAGAAGAGAAGGAGCGCCATTTCACAGTAAAATTGATTGGAATTATTAGCAGACGCCATGTTTCATTTGGAGACCCCCTGAGGTGCCTAAACAATGGAGCTCCCCCACATGTGATCCCATTTTGGAAACTAGACCCCCCCCATACAAAAAAAATTAGTTTGGCGAAATAAAAAATACAGACATCAGTAGAAAAAAAAAAAAAAATGAGCGCCTGCCAAGACCAGTGCCAAATGTGAGAGCAATGCACGAGTCTCGCATCGCATCATCCAATGCAGTCTGGAAGCGAGCAACTGCGCTGGATAATGCAATGCGAGAGGGCGGGGCGGCAGATGAGAAAGGGCGCAGCGGATGGAAGATGGGAAAGGGCGCAGCGGGTGGAGGAGCGGCAGAGGATGGGAAAGGGCGCAGCGGATGAATGATGGGAAATGGCGCAGCGGATGGAGGAGCGGCAGAGGATGGGGGGGAAGGTGAGATGGGGATACCTACCTTACAGGATGGATCTAGGCAGCAGGATCACAGCAGACAGAAGAGGCAGCAGATGAAGGAGGCAACAGATCGAGGAGGGTGAGAGGGGGCATTAGATGGAAAATGGGAGAAAGCAGGCAGCAGATCGGGGAGGGGGGCAGAGTCTGATGGGAGAGAGAGATGGCACATGGAGGGGGGGCCCCGGGGGGAGGGTGGCTTGCAGCACATGTAGGGGGAGGGTGGCTTGCAGCACATGTAGGGGGAGGGTGGCTGGCTTGCAGCACATGTGGGGGGAGGGTGGCTGGCTTGCAGCACATGCGGGGGGAGGGTGGCTGGCTTGCAGCACATGCGGGGGGAGGGTGGCTTGCAGCACATGTGCTGCAAGCCAGCCACCCTCCCCCCACATGTGCTGCAAGCCAGCCACCCTCCCCCCACATGTGCTGCAAGCCAGCCACCCTCCCCCCACATGTGCTGCAAGCCAGCCACCCTCCCCCCACATGTGCTGCAAGCCAGCCACCCTCCCCCCACATGTGCTGCAAGCCAGCCACCCTCCCCCCACATGTGCTGCAAGCCAGCCACCCTCCCCCCACATGTGCTGCAAGCCACCCTCCCCCCACATGTGCTGCAAGCCACCCTCCCCCCACGTGGGGGGAGGGTGGCTTGCAGCACATGGAGGGATAGGAGGTGTGGCGATGGAGAAGGGGCAGCCGATGAAGGAGGCGGCGGCGGCCGCCGATCGGGAACAGTGGGGGTCGATTCGGGGGCAGCAGCGGCTGAAAAAGGTGGGTGCGACGGTGGCGGGGACAGTGGCGAGCATGGCGGCAGGGACAGCGGTGGATCGGGAGCGGCAGCAGGGACAGCGGTGGAGCGGGACCAGCGGCGGGGCGATCGGAGACAGCGGCGGGGACAGCGGTGGAGCGGGAGCATGGCGCCGGGGCGATCGGAGACAGCGGCGGGGACAGCGGTGGAGCGGGAGCATGGCGCCGGGGCGATCGGAGACAGCGGCGGGGACAGCGGTGGAGCGGGAGCATGGCACCGGGGCGATCAGAGACAGCGGCGGGGACAGCGGTGGAGCGGGAGCATGGCGAGGCGATCGGAGACAGCGGCGGGGACAGCGGTGGAGCGGGAGCATGGCGCCGGGGCGATCGGAGACAGCGGCGGGGACAGCGGTGGAGCGGGAGCATGGCGGGGCGATCGGAGACAGCGGCGGGGACAGCGGTGGAGCGGGAGCATGGCGCCGGGGCGATCGGAGACAGCGGCGGGGACAGCGGTGGAGCGGGAGCATGGCGGGGCGATCAGAGACAGAGGCGGGGACAGCGGTGCATCGGGAGCAGCGGCAGGGACAGCGGTGGAGCGGGAGCATGGCGCCGGGGACAGCGGTGGATCAGGAGCGTGGCGGGGCGATCGGAGACAGCGGCGGGGACAGCGGTGGATCGGGAGCAGCGGCGGGGCGATCGGGGACAGGGGCGGGCGGGCGGCGGGGACAGCAACTTACCGCTCTCCTCGGCTTCCAGGGACGGTCACAGGCCGCAGATCCACATTGATTGGAGAGAGCGGTCACAAGACCGGTCTCTCCAATCAGAGCTGGGGCGGGTGAAGCATCGATCACCCAGCTCCAGCCAATGGCCAGTGCTACAGCAGCACTGATCAGGGCTGGATTTCAATGTTCCAGCCATTTTCAATGGCTGGAACATTACAGTGGCTGTAATTGGCTGAGCGGCGTTCGTCAGCCAATCACAGCCTCTGTAGGTTCGGGGAGGAGGCACCACCCCTCCTGAGGTCAGGCAGAAGTCCCCTCCTTCCCGAATCTACCGTTTAAGTAAACAAATTTCACTCCCCGGGGCTCCGGGACCGCGATTTAGCCATGACGTACTGAGTACGTCATGGGTCGTTTAGCACCATGTCACCATGACGTACTCAGTACGTCCAAGGTCGTTAAGGGGTTAAAAAACATCATGATCATACTTAGAGGTCCCGCAATGCGTCCTTCTGACTCTGTCTCCCGGCCGCTTCTGCTGCCACGTCCGTTTGATCATTGCAGTACAGCCTGGTAACCACCGCTGACTAAAAGGACCTTCCGTGATGTCATAGCCATGTGACCAGTCAGGTGTGAATGTTGTATTAACTCATTGGCTACAGACTGGTCACATGACTATGATGTCATCAAAGGTCCTGGTAACTGAACTTTCATTGTCACTGTGCGAGTGTCGCAATCGCATCATGGCGCACAGTCTCCTGACAGGAGCGGTTGGGTGCATGTATTTCCATGCAGCTGAAGTGCTCCTGTCCTGGGAGCTTCAGGTGCAGTGTGATGCAATGCGAGACATATGTGCAATCATACCCTCACTGTCCGACTGCTTCTCACCCTGTACAGAGCAATGTAGCAGAGCTGACATGGCTCTCTCTGCTTCTCACACGGTATAGACTGTGTCTGTGCACAGTGATGAAGCAGAGTTGACATTTCTGTACCTGTGGATTATGTTGGACTAAAGCGGGGTTTACACGCTACGATATCGTTAATGATTTCTCGTCGGGGTCACGTTGATTGTGACGCACATCTGGCGTCATTAACGATATCGCAGCGTGTGACACTTATGTACGACCTAAAACGATCGCAAAAGCAGCCAAAATCATTTGCCACGGAGAGGTCGTCTTAAAACAAAAAATCATTCTCTTGTAATTAGCGATGTTGTTTCTCGTTCCTGCGGCAGCACACATCGCTATGTGTGACACCACAGGAGCGAGGAACATCTCCTTACCTGCCTCCACCGGCAATGCGGAAGGAAGGAGGTGGGCGGGATGTTTACGTCCCGCTCATCTTCGCCCTTCCGCTTCTATTGGACAGCTGCCATGTGACGTCGCTGTGATGCCGCACGACCCGCCCCCTTAGAAAGGAGGCGGATCGCCGGCCAGAGCGACGTCGCAGGACAGGTAAGTCCGTGTGACGGGGGTAAGCAAGGTTGTGCGCGACGGGCAGAGATTTGTCTGTGTCGCACAGCCGATGGGGGCGGGTACGATCGCTTGCAATCTTGCTAGCAAGATCGCAGCGTGTCAAGCCCGCTTAAGGATTGTTTTTATAATAAAGATGGGGTCTCTAAATGTTTTTTTTTGTTTTATTTCTAATATAAATTTTTCTCTGTGTTGATTTTTTTTTTACTGTTTACTAGAAATTCATGGTGGTCATGTCTAATTTGGTGTGACACCATGAATTTCGGGCTTAGTACCATCTGAGAATACAAAGCTGGTATTAACCCCTTTATTACCCAGTGTGCCACTCTGCACTCTGAGCCGGGTAACGCACCTGGAAATGGCGCTAAGAAACAATGTGCCACTTCCAGGGGTGGCTGCAGGCTGCTGAGAATCCCAGCCCCCAGCTGCCTGGCTTCCTGACTGGCGATCAAAATATGGCAGGAGCCTACGCATTTTTTTTAATTATTTTTTTAAATAATTAAAAAAAAAATAATGGGCCTCCCTGTAGTTTGATCGCCAGTTAGGTAAAGGCAGGCAGCTGGGGGTGGCAGCCCATAACCATCCGTTTTATCTGCAGAGCGCTACGACATTTTTTAAGATTATTTATTATTATTTATTTTATACAACTATAATATATATATAGCTCTGGCAAAAATTAAGAGACCACTGCAAAATTTAAGTTTGGCTGTGTGTTACCTGTGAGGGAAGGGGTGTAATGCGTGGCCCTATCTGTGACTACCTGGTCCGGCCAGGGCGTCACACTAGTATTTTCAGAAATTAAATTCAAAATTTAATGCTTGGAAATTCGGAGACATGTCAGTAGTTTATAGAATAAAAGAATAATTTACATTGTACTCCAAAATATACCTATAAAGAGAAAAATCAGAAGAACCGAAAAATTTGCAGTGGTCTCTTAATTTTTATTAAATTATAATATATAATTTATTATATATATATATATATTATATATATATATATACATACACACATATACCAGCTGTAGTACCCGGGCATTGCCTCTCTGTCTCTCTACCAGTCTCTGTCTGTTTGTCTCTGTCTCTGTGTGTCTGTTCCCCGTCTGTCTCGTTCCCCGTCTGTCTCGTTCCCCGTCTGTCTCGTTCCCCGTCTGCCTCGTTCCCCGTCTGCCTCGTTCCCCGTCTGTCTCGTTCCCCGTCTGCCTCGTTCCCCGTCTGCCTCGTTCCCCGTCTGCCTCGTTCCCCGTCTGCCTCGTTCCCCGTCTGCCTCGTTCCCCGTCTGCCTCGTTCCCCGTCTGCCTCGTTCCCCGTCTGCCTCGTTCCCCGTCTGCCTCGTTCCCCGTCTGCCTCGTTCCCCGTCTGCCTCGTTCCCCGTCTGCCTCGTTCCCCGTCTGCCTCGTTCCCCGTCTGCCTCGTTCCCCGTCTGCCTCGTTCCCCGTCTGCCTCGTTCCCCGTCTGCCTCGTTCCCCGTCTGTCTCGTTCCGTCTCTTTTCATGTTTTTGTCTATTTTCATGTTTTTGTCTCTTTCCCTGTTTCTCTTTCCCTGTCTCTGTCTCTTTCCCTGTCTCTTTCTCTATCTGTCTGTGTCTGTCTGCCTCTGTCTCCCTGTCTCTTTCCCTGTCTGCCTCTTACTAACTGCAATGCGCGGGGTTAAATTTTCACGTCAAAACATAGCCTATGACCTTTCCTGAGTCACATGGTGTGTCTGTGCAAAATTTCATGATTGTAAATGCGATGGTGCAGATTCCTTTAGCGGACATACACACACACACACACATACAGTGCCTACAAGTAGTATTCAACCCCCTGCAGATTTAGCAGGTTTGATAAGATGCAAATAAGTTAGAGCCTGCAAACTTCAAACAAGAGCAGGATTTATTAACAGATGCATAAATCTTACAAACCAACAAGTTATGTTGCTCAGTTAAATTTTAATAAATTTTCAACATAAAAGTGTGGGTCAATTATTATTCAACCCCTAGGTTTAATATTTTGTGGAATAACCCTTGTTTGCAATTACAGCTAATAATCGTCTTTTATAAGACCTGATCAGGCCGGCACAGGTCTCTGGAGTTATCTTGGCCCACTCCTCCATGCAGATCTTCTCCAAGTTATCTAGGTTCTTTGGGTGTCTCATGTGGACTTTAATCTTGAGCTCCTTCGACAAGTTTTCAATTGGGTTAAGGTCAGGAGACTGACTAGGCCACTGCAACACCTTGATTTTTTTCCCTCTTGAACCAGGCCTTGGTTTTATTGGCTGTGTGCTTTGGGTCGTTGTCTTGTTGGAAGATGAAATGACGACCCATCTTAAGATCCTTGATGGAGGAGCGGAGGTTCTTGGCCAAAATCTCCAGGTAGGCCGTGCTATCCATCTTCCCATGGATGCGGACCAGATGGCCAGGCCCCTTGGCTGAGAAACAGCCCCACAGCATGATGCTGCCACCACCATGCTTGACTGTAGGGATGGTATTCTTGGGGTCGTATGCAGTGCCATCCAGTCTCCAAACGTCACGTGTGTGGTTGGCACCAAAGATCTCGATCTTGGTCTCATCAGACCAGAGAACCTTGAACCAGTCTGTCTCAGAGTCCTCCAAGTGATCATGAGCAAACTGTAGACGAGCCTTGACATGACGCTTTGAAAGTAAAGGTACCTTACGGGCTCGTCTGGAACGGAGACCATTGCGGGGGAGTATGTTACTTATGGTATTGACTGAAACCAATGTCCCCACTGCCATGAGATCTTCCCGAAGCTCCTTCCTTGTTGTCCTTGGGTTAGCCTTGACTCTTCGGACAAGCCTGGCCTCGGCACGGGTGGAAACTTTCAAAGGCTGTCCAGGCCGTGGAAGGCTAACAGTAATTCCATAAGCCTTCCACTTCCGGATGATGCTCCCAACAGTGGAGACAGGTAGGCCCAACTCCTTGGAAAGGGTTTTGTACCCCTTGTCAGCATTGTGACCCTCCACGATCTTGTCTCTGATGGCCTTGGAATGCTCCTTTGTCTTTCCCATGTTGACCAAGTATGAGTGCTATTCACAAGTTTGGGGAGGGTCTTAATTAGTCAGAAAAGGCTGGAAAAAGAGACAATTAATCCAAACATGTGAAGCTCATTGTTCTTTGTGCCTGAAATACTTCTTAATACTTTAGGGGAACCAAACAGAATTCTGGTGGTTTGAGGGGTTGAATAATAAATGACCCTCTGAATAAACTTTTCACAATTTAAAAAGAAAAAAGAAATAGCATTCTTTTTTGCTGCAGTGCATTTCACACTTCCAGGCTGATCTACAGTCCAAATGTCACAATGCCAAGTTAATTCCGAATGTGTAAACCTGCTAAATCTGCAGGGGGTTGAATACTACTTGTAGGCACTGTACATACACACACACACACACACACACACACACACACACACACAGTTTTATATATTAGATATATATATATATAGTGCCTTGCGAAAGTATTCGGCCCCCTGAATTTTTCAACCTTTTCCCACATTTCAGGCTTCAAACATAAAGATAAAAATGTTAATTTTATGGTGAAGAATCAACAACAAGAGGGACACAATTGTGAAGTTGAACGATATTTATTGCTTATTTTAAGTTTTTGTAGAAAATAAAAAACTGAAAATTGGGGTGTGCAATATTATTAGTCCCCTTTACTTTCAGTGCAGCAAACTCACTTCAGAAGTTCATTGAGGATCTCTAAATGATCCAATGTTGTCCAAAATGACTGATGATGATAAATATAAGCAACCTGTGTGTAATCAAGTCTCCGTATAAATGCACCTGCTCTGTGATAGTCTCAGTGTTCTGTTTAAAGCACAGAGAGCATCATGAAGACCAACTAACACAACAGGCAGGTCCGTGATACTGTTGTGGAGACATTTAAAGCCGGATTTGGTTGCAAAAAGATTTCCAAAACTTTAAACGTCCCAAGAAGCACTGTGCAAGCGATCATATTGAAATGGAAGGAGTATCATACCACTGCAAATCTACCAAGACCTGGCAGTCTCTCAAAAATTTCATGTCAAACAAGGAGAAGACTGATCAGAGATGCAGCCAAGAAGCCCATGATCACTCTGGATGAACTGCAGAGATCTAGAGCTGAGGTGGGAGAGTCTGTCCATAGGACAACAATCAGTCGTACACTGCACAAATCTGGCCTTTATGGAAGAGTGGCAAGAAGAAAGCCATTTCTCAAAGATATCCATAAAACATGTCATTTAAAGTTTGCCACAAGCCACCTGGGAGACACACCAAACATGTGGAAACATGTGGTGGTCAGATGAAACCAAAAATCAAACTTTTTGGGCACAATGCCAAACAATATGTTTGACGTAAAAGTAACACAGCTCATCACCCTGAACACACCATCCCCAACGTCAAACATGGTGGTGGCAGCATCATGGTTTGGGCCTGCTTTTCTTCATCAGGGACAGGAAAGATGGTTAAAATTGATGGGAAGATGGATGAAGCCAAATACAGGACCATTCGTGAAGAAAACCTGTTGGAGACTGCAAAGACTTGAGACTGGAACGGAGATTTGTCTTCCAACAAGACAATGATCCCAAACATAAAGCAAAATCTACAATGGAATGGTTCACAAATAAACGTATCCAGGTGTTAGAATGACAAGTCACAGTCCAGACATGAATCTAATCAAGAATCTTTGGAAAGAGCTGAAAACTGCTGTTCACAAACGCTCTCCATCCAACCTCACTCAGCTCGAGCTGTTTGCAAAGGAAGAATGGGCAAGAATTTCAGTCTCTCGATGTTCAAAACTGATAAAGACATACCCCAAGCGACTTGCTACTGTAATCGCAGCAAAAGGTGGCGCTACAAAGTATTAACGTAAAGGGGACGAATAATATTGCACGCCCCAATTTTCAGTTTATTATTTTTTATAAAAGTTTAAAATAAGCAATAAATATCGTTCAACGTCACAATTGTGTCCCACTTGTTGATTCTTCACCATAAAATTTACCATTCTTATCTTTATGTTTGAAGACTGAAATGTGGGAAAAGGTTGAAAAATTCAAGGGGCCGAATACTTTTGCAAGGCACTATATATATCTAATATACAAAGCTGTGTGTGTGTGTGTGTGTGTGTGTGTGTGTCCGCTAAAGGAATCTGCACTATGGTGGTTTTCACACAGTACATGTTGGCTCCTCAAACATGACAAACAGGTCTGTCCTTTAGATTTGTGGAGAGATATTCTGCTTCCCACTTTTCTACAAAGCTTCTGTTTTCCATCTTTCGTTTGGTCTTTTTTTGGGATTGGTGGCCAGGTGTGACTTGTAGCTTGAAGTTACTAATGATTAACAGAGGAGGTGGTGCTTGTGGGTCCTGACTGATGCGCCAACGCACCAACAGAGCATTCTGGGAGCCATTAACTCCTGTTCCAATGTCTGATCTAAGGGTGAAGAGGTTAGAGTGCAGGGACAAGAAGACTTTGAAATGAAGAGTAGATAGAAGTCAGAAAAAGGGGGATAAAATGTGTAAAGAAAATTGTAAGATTAGTGGGAACCTGTGCAGTGTATAGGTAAAGATATGGGGACAGAGGCTTTCGCCTTAATAAAAAGTAGTCTAAAGTAGAACTTAAGGGTGGTAAAATAATTATTAACACCCTGTTTGTGTCAAATGTTGTGCACAAGACTTTTTTTCTTCAGCCATGATGTCCAGTTGTTTTTTTATAACCTTTTATATGCATAGTCTGTGTAATTTTCTGTCCTCTTTGTAGTCCTAGACCTATTTTGTATAAATAATAAATAAAATATATATTGTATTTGAATCATTATGGTCTTTGAATATTTGTATTATTGAATATGAAGGTCTTTTGTAGGTATAGATGATGTCCAGTTGTATTGCACATTACCAGACATACAGTGCCTTAAGAAATTAGTTGAAGGATTTCACCAGCACAAAACTCCAGGCATTTTGTTCTTTAAAATAAAACTTCCTTTATTTTCTTATCATTAAAAAGTCCATGCTATAGTGGTCAAGCCCATGTCAGAGAGGACGCGTTTCGAACATCCAGTTCTTATTCAGTCTCTGAGACTGAATAAGAACTGGATGTTCGAAACGCGTCCTCTCTGACATGGGCTTGACCACTATAGCATGGACTTTTTAATGATAAGAAAATAAAGGAAGTTTTATTTTAAAGAACAAAATGCCTGGAGTTTTGTGCTGGTGAAATCCTTCAACTAATTTCAATGCACATGGACTGGCTCTCCAAACCTCTTCTCCGTGCACAGCCCAGGATCACTGGCTTCCATCACACAGGTGAGCTGGGCAAAAAACCTCTTTCTACCAGTGCCTTAAGAAAGTATTTACACTCCTTGAATTGTTCACATTTTCTCATGTTACACTCATAAACCCAAATGTGTTTTATTAGGATTTTATGTGATATTCCAACATAAAGTATCCAGAATTTGTGAAGTGTAAAGGAGATTATACATGGTTTTCTAAATATTTCAACCTATGGTCACTCTGGGGGAGCTGCAGCAATCCACCGCTCAAGTGGGAGAATCTCTCTTCAAAACCACTATTAGTCAAATTGTGTACGTCCTTATGGAAGAGCATCAAGAAGAAAGTCATTTTTTAAAGCAAGCTGTAAGTAATCCCATCTGCAGTCTGAAAACACCATCTTTACCATCAACATGGTGTCATCAGAATCATGCTGGGGATGACTTTGCTTCCCCAGCAAAGTCTATAGGGGGCTTTACACGCTACGATATTGTTAATGTTTTGTCGTCGGGGTCAAGTTGTTAGTGGCGCACATCCGGCGTCATTAACGATATCGCAGCGTGACACTGACCAGCGACCTTAAGCAACCTCAAAAATGGTGAAAATCGTTCACCATGGAGAGGTCGTCCCAAACTCAAAAATCGGTAAGGGTTGTTTATCCAGGTGGTTCATCGCTCATGCGGCAGCACACATCGCTATGTGTGACACCGCAGGAGCAAGGAACGTCTCCTTATCTGCCCCCGGCCACAATGCGGGGGAGGAAGGAGGTGGGTGGGATGTTACGTCCTGCTCATCTCCGCCCCTCCGCTTTGATTGGCCGGCCGCTTAGTGACGTTGCGGTGACGTCGCTGTGATGCCGAACGTCCCTCCACCTTGAAGGAGGGTATGTTCGGCAGTCACAGCGACGACGACGACCAGGTAAGTATGTGTGATGCTGCCGTAGCGATAATGTTCGCTACAGCAGCGATCACAAACAATTGCATGCGCGACTGGGGCGGGTACTTACACGCTTGCTATCGCTACAAATTGCTAGCGATATTGCTACCGTGTAAAGCCCCCTGATGAGTTTTCATTTTTGCTGTCCGCACACAACTTTTTTTTGCAGGTATCTCATAGATGCCTGTGCCATCACACCTAGGGTTTAGTAGCAGCTGTATGCTGTTATTAACTCCTTCTTTTACCCTGATTGCCACCGCACCAGGGCAATTCGGAAAGAGCTGGTAAAGCTCCGGGATTGTCACATCTAATGGATGCGGCAATACCGGGCAGCTGCAGGCTGAGACCACCAGCCCCCAGCTGGCTTTATCTTTGCTGGTTACCGCATGTCGTTTTTTGTTTAATTATTTATTGAAATAATAATAAAAAAATAGAAAAAAAAACGTTGCATGCGGTTTATCTTAGGCCGCAATCACACTTGCAAGGGACTCACATCATCCGGCACAGCGGCACACTCTGACAAGAGCGGATCAGCAGCATGTATTTTTATATACCTGCACACTCATGTCAGGAGAGTGTGCAGCTGCTAGGTGATGTGATGCAAGTCCCTTGCACGTGTGAATCTGGGATTTGGATACACAGGACAGATAAAGCACGATAGCCAGAGGCTGCAGCCGTGGGCTTTATCTGTGCTGGCATCAGAATATGGGGGCCCTGCACCGATTGTTTTATTTATTTATTTTTTATACCACCATACTCACTTGCAGAAACGTGCACTGCTTTCCCCGCCCACCGGCCATTCTAGCAACTCTGGTTGCAGTCAGCTGACACGCTGACACTCAGGGTGGGGCCACATCTAACTACAACCAATTACATTTTGGTCCTCATAGACTTATATGGGTACCGGATTACAGAGCAGAGTGAGTTTTTCTTTATTTGAGCAGTGACCTGCCGATCCCGTTTTTTTGTGAGTCCGAGCAGCTCTACTCACCAATAAATAAAGGTTGCGTTTAGTTACACAAAATGCTTAATGCATATATAAATCACTGATGTGACCAGAGTCAAAATTTGTCATCCACTATTCAAACCACTAGTTGTTTGGAAAGTATTATTAGAAGCTAATGTGAAGCACAAAGCGTGCCGAGTACTGATGTTCTACCGAATAGTACATATAAGGGCACATTGAAATCACAGCTTATACAATTAACACATTATAGCATTGATATTGAGTTTAAAGCACAATTATCACCATGCCAGCAGGTATCCACACCATCCTATAATCTTATCATTTAAACCACTACAAATAGTGAATGATTTACCTTCAGTATGATCTTAGTACCTCCTGGAGTGCCTGGCAGCATGTCCCTCCACCCCTGATGTACGTTTCGCCTTGCTTTCTCAAAAGCGCCACTTCTGCTATAATGTGTTTATTGTATAAGCTGTAGTCATGTACTGATAGTGGATCTATTTCTCTATTCATGTATTGAGGTTAATTTTGGTCCTGTGCTCAGATAATGATGGTTGTTCTGGTGCTGTACTTGTGTACTAATGTTGGTTCTGCTACTGCATTCATTCTATTTGTGTACATATAATGGTGCTGATGTTGTATTCACATTCTAATGATGGCTCCAGAGCTGTATTCTTATACCGACGGTGGTACTGGCAATGCAAGCATTTACTTATGGTGGTTTTGGTGGTCTATTTATGTACAGATGATGGTTATGATGCTGTAATATATGTATTGATGATGGTTTTATTGCTGTACTCATGTACCGATGGTGATTCTGGTGTTATATTCATGAACTGATGGTGCTTCTGTTGCTATATTTATGTACTGATAATGGATCTATTTCTCTATTCATGTACTGATGGCAATTTTGGTGCTGTGCTCATGTAATGATGGCTGTTCTGGTGCTATACACGTGCACTAATGTTGGTTTTGGTGCTGTATTTATTTACTTATGTTGGTTATTATGCTATATTCCTGCACAGATAGTGATTCTATTTCTGTATTTGTGTACTTATGGTGGTTATGGTGCTGTATTCACATTCTAATGATGGTTCCAGAGCTGTATTCTTGTACTGATGGTGGTGCTGGTACTGTAAGCATTTAATAATGGTAGTTTTTTGTTGTATTGATGAACTAATGATGGTTCAGATGCTGTATTCATTTACTGATAATGGGTCTGTTGCTGTACTCATGTACTGATGGCATGATTCTTTTCTGTATTCATCTACTGATGGTGGTTTTGATGCTTTACTCATTTAATGGTTGTGGTTCTGGTACTGTATTAATGTACTAATCGTGGTTTTTGTGCTTGTGTTTTTGATGATAATTTTGATGCTCTATGTACTGACTATTGTTTTAATGCAGTATTCAATGTATTCATATTCTGATGGTGGTTCTGGTGCTGCATTCATGTACTGGTGATGATTCTGGTGCTGTACTCATGGGCTAATGCTGGTTCGTAGGATACACTATTGCAGTATATAATCACTAAGAAGACTAAAAAAAGTAAAAACTGTAAAAAAAAAAAAATTATAAAAATATAAACATTTTGCTCACCCACTCACTTTTCTCTTTTTAAAAATAAACAAATAATAAACATAGAAAATATGCAAACTACTGCCTTCCCAACAAAAAATGTTCTGAAGACTGCTGGTATAATGCCCTAAACTGCTTAAAAATATGTAAATATGTATGTAACATACAGTCCCTAAAGGCAAAATAAGGCTGGACAATGTAACTAAATAAATCATATTACGGTACTTTCCTGGAAGATGAGATAGGGAACTGAAGTGGTGGTGATCATTGGCGGTTGGAGTTTTTGTTGGGAAGTGCAGTAATTTGTATATGTTCTACCTAAATTTTTTCTGATTCATGCGGAATATGTTTTCTGTTAGCATTTCCACACATTTAGGTGTTTTGCATCTTTTGTGCTTCTCTGTGGTTCACTATATTTGTAAAAGTCATAAACGTCTGGTCTATCAAAATGATCAAAATATAAAATTAAATAACCCTTTTGGAAAAGTAAAATATTGAAACAACAGAATTCATCCGCTTACCCAACAATGTGCAATAAAAAGGGATCAACCCATCATATCTGTACCCCAAAATAGCAATGCACATACTGGTAATTATTTGAGTTGCAGCTCTTCCCCCAAACATATTCACTGTTGCTAAGCACTGTATGTGAGGACATACAGTATATGACAAAAGTAAGTACGCCCCTCATTTCTGTAAATCTTTTTTTATATTTTTTTATGGGGCAACACTGAAGATATGACTCTTTGATACAATGTAAAGTAGTCAGAGTCCAGCTTGTATTGGGCACTATTTGGCTATTTTCACTTTTGCTGCCAGTGGTTTTGACATTAATGGCTGTGTTAAATTATGAACCGAGAGAAAATGACAAAGCAAAATATCTGTATTTTATATAATTTTGAAATTGTTACAATTTATATATTTTGATGACAGTAGCAGTTTATTAGCACAAGTAAACTCAACTGTATTAATAAACGGAAGCATTTTAAGACATTCTTTCTGTGAAATTATCGCACTGCAGTAAGACCCCTTGTCCTTTAGATTACTTTTTGGTATAGTTAAATAATAACTGTTCTATCTCACACCTGGGACTAGATCCCACTTGGGAAATCAGGCACCCTAACCTCCAGCAACTCTCTATTAAAGTCACTCATCCGAACCTTATACATTGGCAGTTCTGGCAAATTCGTTCACTCATTATTCACATATGTAATCCAAGAGCTTAAAAATAACATCACTTAAATGTGTCCCTGTAATGAAATGTATCTATACTGCAGAAATATGTTTGGCTTAGACTCTTCTCCTTTACTGTAGTGTTGGGCTTTTGTCTACTATCAGTTTATGTAGTGTTTTTGTTAACACTTTCAGTAAATTCTTATTATTGCTTTTTTGTAATTTTGTATTACTTGTGTTTGTGCTCTACTTTTATGGATAAAGTTTGTAAGGTAAATGATATGTTGTATGCATATGTTATTCTAATGAACATTTAACTTTAAAGAGTAACTGTATTTTTATTGAATAAATCAATAAAATATAAAACATGAAAATAAGTAACCTATTAATACATCTTATCAGAGTAATCTCTTTATTTCTTCTTTAGGACAGATCATTCATTTTCAACATTCTCAATTTACAGGTTAAATCTATATTCAGTGAATAAGATTGTTACATTACTGTTACATTACTGAGTTAGGAGATGACAGAAGCTAGTTATAAGATTTTGTGCAGGTGGGAGGGGCTCTGCCTCTAGCGCCTCCTTCCTCCTCCTCCTCCTCCTCACTCTCACTAAATAGAATCCCATCAGTAGCAATTGTCATCTCCTATCTTAGTTAGGCTGCTTTCACACTACGTTTTTTTAGCATGCGTCATGAACGTTTTTTTGCTGCAAAAGCGGATCCTGTTTATGCAAAGAAAAACGCATGCAAACGCATGTGTTATTTTGCAGGATCCTGTCACTTTAAGTTTATGGGCGGGCATTGGAGTCATGTGATCGGGAGGGAGGGGAACTGAACGTGAAAGACTGGGAGCTGACATCTAACAGCTGCGGAGGTTCGTAACCAAGGTAAACATCAGGTAACTTGCTTGGATACCCGATATTTACATTGGTTACGAGCATCTGCAGCTGCTAGGAGCCGGCTCCCTGCACATGTAACCAAGATAAACATCGGGTAACTAAGCCCGCGGTTACCCGATGTTTACCTTAGTTACGAGCCTTCGCAGCTACTCAAGCGGTGGAGAGAGGGAGGGGGAGAGAGAGACTGATCACCCGAGGCTGGTTTCTGGGCATGCTCAGTAGAGCAAGCAGGATCCTGTCTATCAGCATGCCAGCGTTCACATGCGTTTGCATGCTGTTTAGTTACGATCCAGCAATTTGCAGTATTTGGACGCAGCTCAAAAACGCTACAAGTAGCGTTTTTGAAAAAAGTTAAAAAACTGTAAATCGCTGGATCCTCACTATAACGCACGCAAACGCAGGTGAACGCATGCTGACGCGAGTCCATTGCAAATGCATTGAAATGAAAACGCATTTGCACTGGATCCGTTTTTGCGTTAAAAAAACGTTCATGACGCATGTTAAAAAAATGTAGGGTGAAAGCAGCCTAATGCAACAATCTGTCTTCAGTGAATACAGATTTTCACCCGTGTATTGAGAATTCTGATAGACTGATCCAATTTGGCGAATAAAGAAGCAAATTTGTCTGATAACATATATTACAAAGCTGCTTATTTTCATGTGTACTATTGATTTATGGAAAACAAAAACTTAAAATGACAGTTACTCTAAAAAGTATAGTATAATAATGAATATGTCCTTAATTTCTTTTCTCATCTAATATATAAAACTGAATGTGTGTGTGTGTGTGTGTGTGTGTGTGTGTGTCCGGGATTGGCATCTGCACCGTCGCAGCTACAGCCACAAAATTTTGCACACTCACACTTCTGGACCCCGAGAGCGTCATAGGCTATGTTTTGAGGGGACATTTTACCCCACGCTTTACAGTTATCCACCAAAAAACCTGCCTCCATTAAAGCAAATGGAGCTGGGAGCCACAGTGCAGCCAGAACTTCAGAAGAATGCGCAACCACACCCTTAAATGGAATGTTGGCATGTCACAATGCAGCCAGGGAAAGAGGCAGACAGACAGGGTAAGAAACAGACATAGACAGGGTAAGAGACAGACACAAAGAGACAGACTGACAGGGAAAGAGACAGACAGGGAAAGAGGGAAAGAGACAGACAGGGAAAGTGACAGAGATAGATAGACAGACAGGGAAAGAGATTGAGACAGATGGAGAAAGAGACAGAGACAGTCAGAGACAGACAGTGAAAGAGACAGACAGACAAAGAGATAGAGAGAGAGACAGAGAGATATATACAGAGGGGGAGACAGACAGAGAATGGGAGAGAAACAGAGAGACAGTTACTATCCCGGGTGTTAATACATTCTATTTTATTAACAACAGTTATTAACCCGGGCGAAGCCGAGTAGTACAGCTAGTAGAAAATAAAAACAATCACTACTCACCTCGCTCAGCAGTATTTCTCCAGCAATGTCAACGCTGCTATTCCTAGCAGCTCATTGGCTGTAGTGTAGATGAGACACAACAATCAATGGCTGTTTATCAACTGCAGTCTTTACTATTTCATCAGAGAGAATAGAATTTTGATAAAGAGAAAAAACGGGTGGGAAACCGCTCACTGGTCCAGCCGGTTACTCACTCAAGAGGCTGGAATAATGATATCGAAAATCTGAGCATCGAAAGAGACAAAGGATGAGAATCTTGCTGCAATAGTACCGCATTTTTCGGACTATAAGATGCACTTTTTTTCCACTCAAATGTTGGGGGAAAGTGGGAGGTGCATCTTATAGTCTGAATGTAGGGCTGCGGGGAATGAGGGTGCTGCGGTGGAGCGGGTCATCGGCGGCACGAGCAGGCTGTAGCAGCGCTTGCCGTAACCACATGGGCCCGCTCATTTCATATGCACGTCCATCCTCCTGCCCATCATCTCTCAGTGATTAAGACGGCGCTGACAGATGGGCAGGAGGATGGGCGTGGGGTGCGGGGTATTTATCAGATGGGGGCTATACCAGGATGGGGGACATGTATACAAGGATGGGGATCATATACAAGGCAGGAGGATCATTACCAGGATGGGGTACCTTAGTAGAGAATTTGAGGACATTACCTCCATAACAGTGTCAGCAGCAGATCCTCGCCCCATAACAGTGTGTCATGACCACATTTTTTGCTTAAAATTTTATTTTCCTATTTTCCTCCTCTAAAACCAGGGTTTTACTTTCCTATTTTCCTCCTCTAAAACCAGGGTTATAGTCTGAAAAATATGGTATATTATAATATATTTTTATCCAGCAAACAGGAAGAACAAATACCGTCTATTATTTCGACCAACAATGGTCTTTCTTTATCAAGGACATCTGTATTTAAAAAAAGAGCCTAGTAATAGCCTGCAAACTATCACATTACTGTCCTGTCACTCGGCTCTTCTTAAATACAGATGTCCTTAAAAAAACTATTGTTAATCGAAATGTTGGACGGTATCTGGATAAAAATATAATAAAATATACTATTGCAGCAAGATTCCCTACCTTTGTCTCTTTCGGTGCTGAGATTTTTGTTACATTACAATAAGACCATTGTCCTTTCGTCAAGCACTACCATCTCAAGGCATTGTTGCCGGTCTCTTTCCGACATGGAATAATGATCTCTGTATCAGGTGTATAAAGCTACTGGACCTTGGACAATTGGTAATAAATAAAAAAAACAATATTATAGGACTTCGTGTGTTTTTAGCTGTGATTTAATAAAAGAATGAACATTTTTACAAAAGGTTCTGGGATTTTATGAACTTTTTAGAATACTAATGAGCTGCATTCAACAATATTATGTAACATAACTAGTAATAAATCATCGCTACGAAAAGTCGCAATGTAGCTCTAGCCTTGTATTTATGTGAATAGTTATCTTGATATTAAAAAAAAACCGAGATATCTATCACAATGAACATACTCAGCCCTTAACAACTAAAAAAAAATGACTAGCACAAAGCACGAGAAGGGTGATTTTGTGCTGTCAACAGAGGAAATTGGAGGGGAATGGAGTTCATCTTTCTTAAATCCACAGGATTATCTGACAAAGCTTCAGGCTACACCATCCCAGATACATTCAATAAAGCATGACCATGTGTATTGTGGTGGCAGCAATTAGAAGAGGCAGGCATAAATCTCAGATTTGTGTCATTCCCGTAAAAAATAAAAATAATAAAAAAAAAATATATATATATATATATATATATATATATATATATATTTATATATATATAATTTTGTTTTTAATCTTGTCCTTTGGAAATGGTTTATTGTAGCGGTAAATGTCATTGGAACATTCAGCTGTTTAAATGCTTCATGCTGGCTGCCAATATTGAATATTACTTCTCGGGGTGTTTTGGTAGCATTCTTCTGCTGTGTGCAACCTTTGTGTTTCACAATACAATCAAATCCTGCTGTGATTTTGTTCTCCTACAGTGTATGAAATATGGATCCACGATTTCACAAGGGAAAAATGGCTTTGTTTTATATATTTTTTTATATTTTGAGATTACGTTTATGATGGTACTTTTACAGAGGGCTAGTCTCAAGTTCTGCATCATTTATGGACAACTGAGTTGCCCACAACGTAAGAGGATAAACACTTTTGCAATTTTTTGCTTTATTGCTCCAATGCATCTAAAAAAGCAATAAATCAACTTTGAAAATACCATTTGTGTATATAGCCCTATACACACACCTAGGGGTCTCTTTGATTCTGGACTACAAATCATAACCTGTGCACTTATTTTCTTCAGCGCTCTATTGGGAGACCCAGACGATTGGGGTATAGCTACTGCCCTCTGGAGGCCACACAAAGCACTACATTAAAAGTGCAAGGCCCCTCCCCCTCTGGCTATACCCCCCCCGTGGTATCACGGGTTCTCCAGTTTTAGCTTTGTGTGCGAAGGAGGTCAGACATTCCATGCATAGCTCCACAGATTTTAGTCAGCAGTAGCTGCTGACTATTTCGGATGGAAGAAAAGAGGACACATATAGTGTCCCCAGCATGCTCCCTTCTCACCCCTGGATGGTGTTGTAAGGTTGAGGTACCTATTGCTGGTACAGGGCTGGAGCCTGACATGCTGTTTTCCTTCCACATCCCCTGGTAGGGCTCTGTGGAAGTGGGATCCTGCCGGCCTCTCAGCTCTGACGCCGGGCTCCATCCACAGACCCATTAGAACCTGATGGAGACGGAGCAGGAGTACGATCAGGGACAGGCCCTGCATCATACAGGTACTCTGTGTCCCCGGCAGGCACAGACACACTCCGGGCTGGCTGGGTGTTGTAGTGCGCCGGGGACCGCAACGTTGGAGCTAGTGTCCCTACAGATTACTGGGGGATTGTTTGTGTATGGGAACGCAGCGCCGACCCCCTCTGGACCGGGCGGCGCTGCTGTGACTTGTGGTGCGCCGGGGATCCGCCGTCCGCGCTTTTACGGCGGCGGCGGTTATAAATTGAGTCCCCGGCTTTTTGGGCCTAGGACGCCGGCAGCTCCGATTCGTTCCCCGCCCCCACCCTGTCATTCAGGGTAGGGGAGAGACGCTGTTCGCTAGCAGCGACGAGGGCTGGAGCCTGATTTACATGCTCCAGCCCTCACACTAGGCACAGAGGGAAGCAGGCTGGCGTTTCTTGTTGCGATCACATCGCTTCGGCGAGTGTCTGAGCTGGCAGCTCTGTCATCCAAGGTTCCCTTCCTGGTGTTCCACCAGGACAAGGTAGTGCTGCGCCCTATTCCGGAGTTTCTCCCTAAAGTCGTATCCTCTTTTCATCTTAATCAGGATATATCCTTGCCTTCGTTTTGTCCTCATCCGGTTCACCGGTATGAAAAGGACTTACGTTTGCTAGATCTGGTGAGAGCACTCAGAATCTACATTTCCCGCACGGCGCCCATGCGCCGTGCCGATGCACTTTTTGTCCTTGTCGCTGGTCCGCGCAAGGGGTTGCAGGCTTCTAAAGCCACCCTGGCTCGATGGATCAAAGAACCAATTCTAGAGGCCTACCGTTCTGCGGGGCTTCCGGTTCCTTCAGGGCTAAAAGCCCACTCAACCAGAGCCGTGGGTGCGTCCTGGGCATTACGTCACCAGGCTTCGGCTCAACAGGTGTGCCAGGCAGCTACCTGGTCCAGTCTGCACACTTTCACCAAGCATTATCAGGTGCATACCTATGCTTCGGCGGATGCCAGCTTAGGTAGAAGAGTCCTGCAGGCGGCAGTGACACCCCCGTAGGGGAGGGCTGTTTTGCAGCTCTAACATGAGGTATTTCTTTACCCACCCAGGGACAGCTTTTGGACGTCCCAATCGTCTGGGTCTCCCAATAGAGCGCTGAAGAAGAAGGGAATTTTGTTACTTACCGTAAATTCCTTTTCTTCTAGCTCTTATTGGGAGACCCAGCACCCGCCCTGTTGTCCTTCGGGATGTTTTTTTGTTGTTTGCGGGTACACATGTTGTTCATGTTGAACGGTTTTTCAGTTCTCCGATGTTATTCGGAGTTAATTTGTTTAAACCAGTTATTGGCTTCCTCCTTCTTGCTTTGGCACTAAAACTGGAGAACCCGTGATACCACGGGGGGGGTATAGCCAGAGGGGGAGGGGCCTTGCACTTTTAATGTAGTGCTTTGTGTGGCCTCCAGAGGGCAGTAGCTATACCCCAATCGTCTGGGTCTCCCAATAAGAGCTAGAAGAAAAGGAATTTACGGTAAGTAACAAAATTCCCTTCTTACCCTTCCGACTCTCCACTGTTCGGATGATAGCTTAAGAAAAATAGGAGCAAAATAAAAAGGAATAAAATGTGATTGCAAGATCTGGCTACACATAGCATTTCACCAGAGGTGTAACAATCGCGGTTGCAGCGATTGCGATTGCAACCGAGCTTAGGGCCACAGGGCGCACATCTGTGGTGCCCCTGAGCCCTGAGCTGCCACAGAGTATTGCATCTGATTTAGAGTGCTGTACTGATCCAGGTAAGAAGGAGTTAATCGCTGGTGTCTGGAGCTTTACACAACATCCTGTGTTCATATCAAATTAGGGTACCTTCACACTTAGCGATGCAGCAGCGATCCGACCAGCGATCTGACCTGGTCAGGATCGCTGCTGCATCGCTACATGGTCGCTGGTGAGCTGTCAAACAGGCAGATCTCACCAGCGACCAGTGAACAGCCCCCAGCCAGCAGCGACGTGCAAGCGACGCTGCGCTTGCACGGAGCTGCCGTCTGGAAGCTGCGGAGACTGGTAACTAAGGTAAACATCGGGTATGGTTACCCGATGTTTACATTAGTTACCAGCGCACAGCTGTGTGTGCAGGGAGCAGGGAGCCGCGCACACTGAGCGCTGGCTCCTTGCTCTCCTACCATAGCTACAGTACACATCGGGTTAATTAACCCGATGTGTAATGCAGCTACATGTGCAGAGAGCAGGGAGCCGCGCACACTGAGCGCTGGCTCCTTGCTCTCCTAGCTGCTGTACACATCGGGTTAATTAACCCGATGTGTACAGCAGCTACATGTGCAGAGAGCCGGAGCCGGCAGCACAGGCAGCGTGAGAGCTGCAGAGGCTCGTAACTAAGGTAAATATCGGGTAACCACCTTGGTTACCCGATGTTTATCTTGGATACAGCTTACCTCAGCTGTCAGATGCCGGCTCCTGCTCCTGCTCGCTTCATT
This sequence comes from Anomaloglossus baeobatrachus, assembly GCF_048569485.1. NCBI lineage: Eukaryota > Metazoa > Chordata > Amphibia > Anura > Aromobatidae > Anomaloglossus > Anomaloglossus baeobatrachus. The sequence goes on from NC_134356.1 coordinate 395,169,970, forward strand.
TGTCGCTCTCTCGCTGTCACACACAGCGATCTGTGTGTCACAGCGGGAGAGCGGCTTTGAAGAAAACGAACCAGGGCTGTGTGTAACGAGCAGCGATCTCGCAGCAGGGGCCAGATCGCTGCTCATTGTCACACACAGCGAGATCGCTAATGAGGTCACTGCTGCGTCACAAAAAGCGTGACTCAGCAGCGATCTCGGCAGCGAGCTCGCTGTGTGTGAAGCACCCCTTACACTAACAGGAAAGCAGGTGCATTCACACTGAAATCAGGGCAAAGGTGGTTACCATGGCAGTGGGGAACTTCCCGGGGAGAGTGAGCCATCTAGAGGGAGGGGGCACTAGGAGTAAAAAGTAGAATCAGACAGGAAATCACGGCAGAAAGACACAGACTTCAGCCTGAGGCAGAGCTCTAACAACAGCTCCCTGGGCGATCTGTGACCCTGTTCCCCCAGGAAGGGGGCCGACCAAGCAGAACAGCCAGCCAGAGACACTGAAGGAGAGAGAGAGAGTACCAGGACATCAAGGACTTGTAGAAGCTGGCAGACTGGATGGAACCAAACCTGGGTGGATCGGGAGTAGCTCCAGATGGTCGGGTGAGCCAGTGAGACTGAGGAGGACACGGCTGCCAAGGGGGAAGCTTCCTGAACCACTCCCTTGGTGGCCGGCGCAGACAGGTTGCAGATCCCTAGGATGGACTGTTATAATTCAGGGACCGAGGAGGATCAAAAAATGTGGAATCATAAAAAGGTAACAGAGTGGTTGGAAACTTAACGGACTGCAGACCTAATCCTGACACACAACTAACAGTAGCCTATGATGACCTGGACGCCTCGACCGGAGAACTAAATAATCTCACAGAAATATAAGAAACTAATCTGCCTCGGAGTAGTCCCCAAAGATAGATAGCCCCCCACATGTAAAGGCTACGGTGATATAGAAAAATACAATGCAAAGCCAGAAAAAAACAGATTCAGAAAAAGGTGAGGCCCAAACTATCTTTATAGGAAAGAGCAACTGTCTGCAGATGTAAAAACCCTAATATATACCAGGACTACTGATATGGAAAAATCCTGAGGTCACACAACCTCTCCCCCACTGTACCAGCACTCAGATGTTACTGGGATCCAAACACACTAATACAGATGAGGGACTGAATTAAAACCAAGATTGACAAACACAAACCTTGCAGAATCATGGAGCTAAGCATACAGACACTCCCAGCAGGGAATGATCCCATTCCACCACGAACTCCACACAGACAAAATAGGAATCATGCGATAGTATCAAAGCAGAAAAAGCAACAAGAAAGTGTAAAACAAACAGCAGTGGTACAAAGACCACTTATCTGAGAGTAGTTCTGGAAGTGAGCAGAGCGGGTTACAGAATGTCCTTAATACACAGGAGCAATTGACCACCGGCAAGTAACAAGAGAAAGCTACTAAGTTAAAGAGCCCAATCTGACCCTCATTGCCATTCTTCTGCAGGTGTGTCACTTTCATTCCACACATCAACTGCACCACCAGCACTGACCACAAAAGGGAGCCCCAAACTAGTAAACGTATTCACAACAATGGACCAGACTTCATATTGCTTCTTCAGTTCTGCAGGGCTGAGGGTCGACTAGGTAGTCCCCGGGCTAACCCCATCTGAATGGGACACAAGGTGGAACTGAGTCCCCAAGTCGCTTCATGCCAAGGGGACCCACATTACTGTACGAGCACAGAGGAGAAAGGTCTTACAAGGTCACGGACATTGGTGGTTGCTCCTTGTTTACCTGGGATCAGCTGGGGCCCAGCATGACAGGTTATCGGTACCCCAAGGGCAGCCTTCTAAAGAACTGTGAGTAAAAGACATAGACACTGCCTTGGCCTGCTATTACCGTCGCCCCACACTTCGGTGCCAACGACCCACTATCCCGGTCGCCACCGTTCTCCCCAGGGCTCGCTCCACCTGTGGGGAGCTGGACTATCTGGGCTGCGTTAACATCAGCCCTGGAGGAAAGTAACATCTCGCAGCGGCGGCTAATCCCTGGCTGCGCACCACGGGTGGCGCTGCAAAGCATCCCCCATCCCTATCCAACAACGCTCCTGGGAGAGAAGTCGCAGGAGGGGTCGGCGGCCGAGACCCTCACTCAATTTCACTTTAATATATAGACCTGTAGAATAAGGCTGGCCTTTTTGGCTCTAAATAGCTCTCAAATAATTTAATGTATCTTTCAGCTGCCGTGCGTCACCGTGATAAATGTACCCTAGTCAGAGAGTGTTGTACATGTCTATCATAATTTGCCAGCTGTGCTTAGCCATATCCTTTTGGTTAAGTTCCACCTCATTTTTAGAAGGTGGTTGGAGCTGTTCAGGACTGACATGAAGACACCAAATGTGACAATTTTTGCGCAAATACTAATCGAGCCAAAAATTGCAACATTTCAAACAATTTTTTACCATAATTTTAGTGAAAATTATGTGATGACTTGTGGCCAATATCCTCACTATCTGCAGTGGGACTGTTAGAGAAGGGGTGCACTGTACAGTGCACAGCAATGGAAAGTCTGAATTATAGATCAGTAACTATTTTGCATTGTTGTTGGGCTAGCTAGAGTCTTGAGAACTCTACAAACAGTTTTATAGAAAGGAGTTCCCTTTTTTTCTACTAGATATTATTGACCTATGGTCAGGCTCTGCCCCAAAAAATCATAACTAAAAAAATTTCATAGGCTATGTTCTAACAAGGCATGATGGAATGGCTTTAATATGAAACTGAGTGCTACTATTTTCTCAAAGAGTCACCATTTTCTTTGTTTTCTTTGGTAATAAAAAAATCCTAGCACTTTATAGAAACCTTTTACTTCAATAATTCTTTGTGAAAATGCCAAACTCACATTCAGATGTGCTTGCATCTTAATCTTTCTCGGGTGACCAGTTTCCATCTGACTGTGAGTAAAGGAACCAGTTACACTGCAACCCCCTGTGTGGCCTACCCTCTTTCTGCACCCATCTACATCACCTATCCTCTGGGGTCCAGCCCTGCTTGTGGAGGGCCTAACATCCAGGCTGCCACTGACACCAGCCCCAGCAGTGAGAACTGTGCAGCGGCGACTCCATCTACATAGCTGCAACCCGCAAGTGGCGTCACGTTATAAACTTTTATTTAATCTCCCCTGTAAATATACCCCTTTTAAAAAGCGTCCGCAGGGACACGGAACCAGGCAACGGCCACCAAGGGACATCTCCCCAGCAATACACCGCCCGGGACCAAGTACCCCATAGCCCTGGGCGACACGGCTTTTTCCTGGCGTTGTGAACAGGATTGAACTGGACCCGGTCATACCGGGTGACGTGTGCCTTATAGACTGTGTTTATGGACTTTGTTTTACTATTGCTAAAACCGCTGCCATTTTTGGTGTAACAAGTGACTGCGCCACAGCAGTGAAAAAGGCGCGAAGTGAAAGCCCTGCCAGTGTCCAGAATGTAAAACAAAACTGGAAGCAGGGAGCCCGGAGGCCATGCCACAGAATGCCTCCAGGACTTTTATCAGTAACACTATGTCTGCACCGGAGGATCGTGAAAGTGAACCGGGTCACCCAGGGACTTGGACAGCGGAGAGGCTGGAGGCAGAGGTCCAACGGCTGTGCTGGACCCTGTGTGCGCAGCAGCAACTGCAGCATATCGAGGAGTGGAGGGCAGAGATGAGAGAGAGAGTGGTGGCGACCATGCGGGACCAAGAGAGTAGGGCGCCGCTTGTCCAGGCCGCACCAACCTGTATGCCAGAGTCCATCCTCGACCAGGCTGCACCACTGCAAGATCCAGCTAGACCTGACCAGGTCACATCACCTTCTCCGGAGGAGAAGGACCAAGTTGGCCCGGGAGCGGGAGCAGCGTAAGGCCCAGTGGGCACAGGCGGAGGCCAGGGACTTCTAGGAGAAATAGCACCTGCGGCGTGCCAGCTACCAGGCATGGGGTCTGCTGTACCAGGGGGTGGGGGAATGCTTCAACCTAAAAAGGGGATGGGGTTTCATTGCGGAGCCCGGCTTGAAGGAAGGAGTCTTCATCTCCCACTTGGATGTGAGACCCCATCTCTCCAAAGGACACCCCGACCAGGACTTGCACGTAGGAGACAAGGTCACCTATACCCGTCATTATGGGGAGCGGGGCTGGTACGCCCTTGATGTGGAGGTCGTTGCAGAGAAAACAGCCCCCACTCTTACTACAGCACCAATTCCCCAGCTGCCACTAGGAGGTAGTAGAGGTGCTCTGGACCAGTGTACCCAGACTGTGAGTACTGACTCCAGGAGGCCAGTCAGTCCCGATGGCCCCTTTCCAGTACTTTGGTAGCTGTAACCTGCTAAGCTACCCAAAATGTTCTTTTTGTTGACTGTTCCAGTTAAATAATAGTTCAAATATAGAAAGCAAGAGTTTAAACATGTTGAATTTAACCAGTTTGCATATTTGATAAAAATAGACCCAGACTGCAGGACTGGCAGCAGTCAAAAACTTTAACATGTAAATAGTTTCACCAGTTGTGCAATACCAGAGTACAACCTTACCAGTGGACCCTAACTGACAATGCCACCAAGGAGAGGATGGTTGCAGGAAAGGTCTGCGGCAGAGGCAGCCGAGACCTGGTCACCATGGAAACCGGTGACCGTCCTCCTATGGGTTCTGGGACCAGGACCTTTGGGTTGTGGGTGAAGGGGAAGGGGTACTCCTGTTGCACTGCTCAAGCCAAATGCTTCCCTTGCGAGGGAAGAATGTTATTGATAATGTTTAAATGTATAATTAAAAGTGTTAACCTGTGTCGTTTTGCAGCCCGAGGACTTGCTGGCATTAACCAAGGGGGAATGTAGCGTCCCTGAAGCCAGACATCTCCCCAGCAATACACCGCCTGGGACCGAGTACCCCATAGCCCTGGGCAACACACGGACTTGGGTGATGAAGGAGTTTGTTTTCTCACTTACACAAAGCATCTAGCTATGAGTCACCACTTACACAGGAAGCTAGACAGTTTGGGGAATTCCAGGTTACCCGGGCAACAGCCACTAAGAGTCATCCAAGGGTGGGGGCATTGAGTGAGGGAGTGAAACACACAACCAGTTTCTAGTCAGAAAAATTCTGAGACACTGAACAACATGCTCGCAGGAGAGAGTGCTTCTCCTGCTAGAACCGGCCAGAGTGGAAGAGGGTGAGAGGCAGCCAGTGGAGATAGTGAGACAGAGGAGAGAACATGGTAACTGGAGGTCAAGCCTAAAGGGTACTTTGCACACTACGACATCGCAAGCCGATTGTAGCGATGACGAGCGCGATAGTCCCCACCCCCGTCCCACATGCGATATCTTGTGATAGTTGCCGTAGCGAACATTATCGCTACGGCAACTTCACATGCACTTACCTGCCCTGCGACGTCGCTCTGGCCGGCGAACCGCCTCCTTCCTAAGGGGGCGTGTCATGCGGTGTCACAGCGACATCACACCGCAGGCTGCCAATAGAAGCAGAGGGGCGGAGATGAGCAGGACGTAAACATCCCGCCCACCTTCTTCCTTCCGCATTGCAGCCGGGACGCAGGTAAGGAGATGTTCCACGCTCCTGCGGCTTCATACACAGCGATGTGTGCTGCCACAGGAACGAGGAACAACATCGTACCTGTCGCTGCAGCGAAATTATGGAAATGCCCGACACTACACCGATCATACAATTTCGACACTTTTGCGCTCGTTAATCGTAGTAAAAACAATTCACATACTCCGATGTCGACAACGACGCCGGATGTGCGTCACTTTCGATTTGACCCCACTGACATCGCAGCTAAGATGTCGTAATGTGCAAAGTACCCCTAACTGTTCCCACAGTGCCAGCGCTGACAGGGTGCAGAAGCCCTAGGGCAGATTATACTCTATGTTGTCTGCCACAATCTGCAGGGGAAGGGGATTTCTAGTCCCATTGCCCACCACCCATTTTCCCGGAGCACAGTGACATATAGGATCCGGGATCGGGATTGCAGCCAGGTCCCACGGGGAGGATCCATGCCACCTGCATACCCAACAGGACACTTAGCAGAGACACTGGGGTCCCCAAGCCACTTCAGGCCACGGGGATTCACAGCCAAGCGCAAGGAAAGGAGGTCTCACACTCCACAGACACTGGTGATTGCTTCTGATTTACCCAGGACCGGCTGAGGCCCAGTGCGGCGGAGAGCGGCACCTCCGGGGCATCTTAAGAACTGTGAGTAAAAAGAACGTTGAACCGCAGCCCCCTGTGTCGTCTCTGTCTTTGCCGGCGCCCTGCACGTCGGCGCTCCCATGGACTACTGCCCTCGTCATCCACCTGGGGCCTACTCCGCCTGTGGGGAGCGACACCATCCCAGCTGCCATAACACCTGCCCCAGTGAGGAATTCTGCAGCGGCGGCCCATCCCTGTCTGCATATCACAGGTGGCGTCACGATCATAAAAGACTTTCCTCACTGTATCTACCACCCCCAATTCTCCATCCTGCCTCCCGTACACCGCCATCCTTCCCCTCCTGTACGTCTCAGGGTCACGAAACTGGTTCAGGCCAGCCCATGACGACGCAGAGGATCTGCACCCCCGGACCGGCGACATGTCGGGTGAAAAACCCTCGACCCTGTTACACATGCGCACTGATGCCAAGACTACACCGCGGTGGTCATGTCACACTCCCAATATGTGGATCACAATCTCGCATGACTTCTCAGAGCAGCCACGTGGCCATGAGGATCACACTGAACGCTGGCTAGCATCCCACATTGATATGATTATTCCTTAATTATTTAAATATTTAAACATGCATCTTCAGACTTTGGACACATGCCTGCCCTGAGGAAGCTGCCTAGTGCATTTATACGCATGGGTTCTAGCAGCCACACCATCTGGGCACCATGTCAATATATTGATTTCTTGTCCGGGGCTGCACACATACTTTTCACCAGCATTTACGGATTCTGCAGGGTTAAGTATTACTTGTATTTTTCCAACTTTCTTGGATTGTCTTACACTAGCAGCACTTTATTGCTATTAGACTTGGCATATCCTGACAGTTTTCCTAGGTTGTATTGACAATTGATTACTTGCGCTGTGGTTGTGCTCACATTTCCCTGACTTCATTAATTGGCCACACGGCTATCATGGTGTTTGTCACATTGCTACACAGGCATTCAATTTGTTCTTAACTTGTTTTTAACATGTGTTTTTTCTTTAATAAGATTGATTTTTGTATTATTATTGTGGTGGTGTGCTCGGTATCATGCTTGATCTTTTTTCTTGTGTTCCTTCAGAGAGATCTCACATATTTATAATTTTTCCATGACAAAAAGTCACAATAAGTTCAAGTCCATTCTCGGAGTGCTTAATTTCCTTTCTATGTTCCATGCACCTGGGCAAGGAGAAGATTGCAAGACTGGTGAGCTAGACATTCACTTTTTTGTCATAGACGATAGTGGGTATTTGTTCTATTTGAGAAAGCCACAGATAGAATATGTATGTGAAAAAGGAACGTCTTAGGCTATGTGCGCACAGTGCGTTTTTTCGCGGCGTTTTTCGGGTGCGTTTTTGGCCTCAAAACTGCAGGACTTTGCTTCCCCAGCAAAGTCTATGAGTTTTCATTTTTGCTGTCCGCACACATCTGTTTTTTTTACCTGCGTTTTTGAGTTAAAAAAAAAATGGACATGTCAGTTCTTTCCTGCGTTTTTCTGCATTTTCCCCCCATGCAATGCATTGGAAAACGCAGCAAAACGCAGAGATCAAAAATGCAGCAAAACGCATCCAAAAACGCACTAAATCGCGGCAAAAACGCATGCGTTTTTTGATGCGTTTTTTCGACGCAGGTGCGTTTTTGTGCATTTTTAGCGGCCAAAAACGCAGCGTCAAAAAGACGCAGTGTGCGAACCTAGCCAAAATGAGGCCTTAGATGGGTAATATACTGTACATTTGACAAGTTGATACTGGTAGCTTCAATTTCAGTGAAAAATACCCTTTATAAACTTAAATCTAAGCTGTACCACACCAAATAATAGAAGGAATGGAAAGAAATATGGAAAGCTCGTTACTAATAGTAAATAATGCATTTTTCAATATACATTCATATGCAATATTCACTAGCAAGATGTCTTCTTTATTTGTTAGTGGTAAATGGAACTAATGAGCAAACAAGTCTAAATACTGCTCAGGGAGCTTGTCCTGCGTATCGTGTAAGCACATATGAATGGGAGTTCTGCAAAATAATTAACTATATGGAAATGACTCTTATTTTTTGAATTATTTAAATAAAATCAGTTTTACCTAGTAGATCTTGACTATGGTGATATGCTAGTTATTTATAAATTTCTGATGTAATCATATTCTTGTGAGAAGCCTAGAATATGTATGTGATTGTCATTAGTCAGGCTTCAGAAATCCCTGTAGAAAAAGGAGGGCAGCCATATATTTTCCTTGCATCACCAACATGTTTTTCACAGATGAACTACATACCAACAGATCCACTCTATTCAATTAGGGTTGTGGCTAAGGATGGGCAGACCCGTGAAAGTTCGGGTTCTCCTGGACTTTAGTTAAATGTTTGGTTCGGGACCAGGACTTGACCTGAACTTGACCCTGGACCCCGAACCCCATATAAGTCAATGGAGAACCACACTTCTTAAATATAAAGTGGCTGTAAAATAGTAGTAGTAAGAGCTAAGGTGCTGATAAAAGGAGCAAAATGGGAGCAATTGCCCTGCAAACACATATGGATAGGTATTAGATAATTAATAAATGACATATGTTCTCACGTTTGCTAACCAGCGCAGGTAAAGCAGATAAGTGCAGGTTGCAAACCTCATCCATCAGCTTTACCTTGGCTAGTTATCAAAAATAGAGGGGATCCTATGCCAATATTTTACATGATTTCAAATAATTTTTAAAAAAATGGAGTGGGCTCTGACCTATTTTTGATAACCAGCCAAGGTAGAGTAGATAGCTGGGGGCTGATATTATCAGGCTGGGAGGGCCCATGGTTATTTGGCCCATTCCAGCCTTAATAAACCAGCCCGCAGCTGCCCCAGAAGTGCGCATCCATTAGGTGATTTGCCTGGCTTTTACCGATTGCCCTGGTGCATTGGCTATCAGGGTAATACTTTTGGGGTTGATGTCAGCTGTAAATTGACAGCGTTAATTAGACACCACTTACCAGTTAGTATAGAATTAAAAAAAACACATACAGGAAAAAAAAAAACGTTTATTTGAGTAAACACTCCTCCAATTAAAATGATTATATTATTATTTTAATTAAAAATAAATCCTGGAAGTTCTGCCGTAATCAAATGATGTAATGTCCCACAACATCCATCGATTCCTATGGAGCTTTGTCCTTAGAATGTTCTCAGAACAAGGCTCCATAGGCCACTGCTGGTTAGTGGCAGCTCAGAATTTTATTTTTTAGGAATTAATGGACGTTCTTTTTAATTAATAAATTCGTGAACAAGGGCATATGGTGGGTGTTTATCACTAATTGGATTATGCCAGGATGTTGAGGATTTTTATATGCAAAAAATTGGTGAACGATAGTATGTCAGGAAGTGTTTATTCAAATAAATGTTTTTTTCTCCCTGTGTGATTTGTTTAACTCTATACTTACTGGGTTAGAAATAAGGGTATTTAATAGATGCCTATCCATTACTAACCCCTGGACTAGATGTCAGCTGTCAATTCACAGCTTATATCAACCCCAAAAGTATTATCCTGATTGCCTTTGCACCGGGGCAATTGGGAAGAGCTGGGCCAAGCACCAGAGTTGGCACATCTAATGGATGCACCACTTCTAGGGCGCCTGTGAGCTGCTATTTTTTTTCCTTCCTAGGATGGGCCAAATAACCGTGGGCATTCCCAGCCTGATAATACCAGCCCTCAGCTGTCTGATTTACCTTGGCTGGTTATCAAAAATACGTGTGACCTCACACCCTTTTTTTTTTAAAGTATTTATTTAAATAATAAAAAAAAAGACCATAGGATCCACTCTATTTTTGATTACCGGCCAAGGTAAAGCCGACAGATGAGGGTTACTACTCCCAGCTGTATGCTTTACCTGGTTATCAGATATAAACCAAGTCATTTTTATTTCTTTATTGTTCAAAGCAGTGTTCAAGCTTCAGCATGCAAAAAAAAGCTTGTTGATTGGCTGCTCTGCTTTCTTTTTGAAATAAGTTTGTGTTTCAGTCCGAAACCCAGTCTCCCAGTGTCTGGTACGAATCCTGAACTTTACCATTCAGGTTCGCACATCCCTAGTGGTGTCATTTTTTTTGTCTTTCACAATTTGTTGAAGATATCAGTTAGTAACATAACCTTTACAACATAATATACTGTACTTGTTGTAAACTTGTATAAGTTTGCACACTGATTAATGTTGCACTCATACTACCAATTTCTCCATTAAAATTTTTTATTGCACTCTTTTTAGATTTCTTTAATAAATTATTCTGCAATGTAGATCCTGAAGAAGACAAACGCTATAGAGCAGAACACAGTTTTCCTCATCTTAAATTTAAAATTTCTTTCTGACTATAGAATAAATACCTTGCAATTTTATTAGCAGAGGTAGAATATTATATAGGAAATTTGGGCTACCGGCTATCATGGCTCAATGTTCACTAGAGGCACCAAACTGCATTTCCTGCTCTATAATTCATATTGCAGTACAGGGAGAAGGACTGATTTCCTGCAGTTCCACTGCTTGCCATATACAATTACTGTATATCTGCTTTTCTTCTTCATAGAATTTTATCAGCAGCAATTCTCATTACCTACAGTTAGGTCCATATATATTTGGACACTGACACAAATTTAGTTTTTTTTTATCTGTTTACTGAAACATAATGGACATAAAGACTTTTAGATTTTGTTTGAGGTATGCACATTCAAATTTGATGAAGGGTTTAGGAGTTTTAGCTCCTTTACATGTGTTACCCTGGTTTTAAAGAGCCGATAAGTAATTGGACAATTGATTCAAAAGCTGTTTCACTGGCAGGTGTGGGCAATTCCTTTGTTATTTCATTCTCAATTAAGCACATAAAAGGCCTGGAGTTGATTTGAGGTGTGGTGCTTGCATTTTGAAGTTTTTGCTGAGAAGTAAACATGCGGTTATGGGAGCTCTCCATGCAGGTGATCCTTCATCTGCTCCAATATTAGGAGTGGCTAAATCTACAGTTTGGTACATCCTGAGAAAGAAAGAAAGCATTGGTGGCCTCAACAATGCAAAAAGACCTGGACACCTTCGCCCTGAATGATCACAGAATAATTACTATGGTAAAGAGAAACTCCTTCACAATATCCAACAAAGTGAACAACACTCTCCAGGATATAGGCATATAAATATCCAAATCTATCATAAAGAAAAGACTACATGAAAAAAAAACATAGGGTTCACTGCACGGTGTAAGCCACTCATAAGCCTCAAGAATAAGAAGGTTAGTTTGGACTTTGCTAGAAAAAAATCTTTAAAACCAGCACAGTTCTAGAAGATTAACTAAGATCAACTTCTACCAGAATGATGGAAAGAAAAAAGTAAGGTGAAGGCATGGTACAACTCATGATCCAAAGCATACCACATCATCTGTAAAACATGGTGAAGGCAATGTGATGGCCGGGCATGCATGGCTGCCAGTGGTACTGGGTCCCTAATGTTTATTGATGATGTGACACAGGACAGAAGCAACCAGATGAATTCTGGGGTTTTCAGACGCATACTGTGTGCTTAGTCCAGCCAAATGCAGCCAAACTGATCGGTCGTCGTTTCATAATACAGATGGACCCAAAACATAAAGCCAAGACAACCTAGGAGTTTACTTCTCAAAGAAGTGAGATATTCACGAATGGCCAAGGCAGTCACCTGATCTCAACCCAATAGAGCCACATTTCACTTGTTCAACACTAAACTTCAGACAGAAAGACCCACCAACAACTGAAAACCGCTGTAGTAAAGGCCAGCAGAGCATTTCAAAGGTGGAAACAGAGTATCTGGTGATGTCCATGAGTTCAAGACTTCAGGCAGTGTTTGCCAGCAAAGGGTTTTCAACCAAGTATTAGAATTTAAAATTTTATTTCCAAATATTTAATTTGTCCAATTACTTTTGAGCCCCTGAAATTTAAGGGATTGAGTGTAAACAATGCTTTAGTTCCTCACATTTTTATGCAATCTTTTTATTTAACCCACTGAACTAAAGCTGAAAATCTGAACTTCAACTGCAGCTGTATTTTGTTCAAAATCCATTGTGTTAATGTACAGAACAAAAATGTGAAATATGCCTTTGTCCAAATATATATGGACCCAACTGTATCTTAGCCTAACACTTACCCAAACTACTTCATAGGTGGGAAACTCTCCATTACCACATAGTAGTTATCTTGCTAGCTTTTTTTTATGAAAATATTTGGTGCATGGGGATATAGAATATTCATGAGCATTGAATGACAATTAATTTCAGAATGACTTTAGGAACTAAAAGTAATACTAAGTAATCAGTAGAATGAAGGCACACAAGTCTATGTATGACCTTCTGTCCTTCGAACAATGCTCTTTGTGCTCTGCTTGGCGTTACAGAGAGACATAAGCACGCTGTTTAGAAAGGTGGTTCAGCGGGTAGAAATGCATTTGCTGTAGTCTGAATACCAGTTTTGCTCTTGGCAAGACACTAAACTTCACAATACCTTTATAGCTGCATCGCTCAGAACAGTACTTCACTGTACATGAAAGCCATAATCTGCATTTATACGCGCCCAGAAATCAAGGTCTTTTGTAATGTTTTATAACACTCCATCACTTTCAAAACAGTTCCACTGATTGATATCTGTGAACCTGAACAGTGTCACCAAGTTCCAGCAAGTGTGTGAATAGGAGCAATTTACTGAAGAGCATATTCAATGCCTAGCACCGAATTGGCATGAGCACGAATTACCACAGCATGTACTGTCATTTCCCCTTCTCCTATGTTAGATAGAACATTATCTTTAGGGAGCATAATTTATGAATATAAATGGAAATCTGATCATGTGGCTACAACATTTCAATAGAAAGATATTTGGATCAATTGAAATATTAAGAAAGTTATTGCCAGGGTGTATTTGTTCAGGCAAAGATATAGTTGAGGAGTAAAGGGTTTAAGCTTTGCATTCACAAGTACACAAACAATAAGGCCAAAAGGCAGGAATATAATATGTTCTGTTTTTCTTTACAATAAAATATAGCCAAATCAAATGAAAAATTACCACTATGTGTCAATTGGAATATGTTTATTATACCCTCTGCTAGAAGAATTACCATTTTTGGATTAATATAATGCAGAACATGCAATAAAATCATGTAATTCATTCCCCCTCCATTTCTCCCTGTGTGCACAGCATCCACTGAACATGATACAGAGCATGCTCACTACACTTTCATGTAGACTAGACATTTTTGATTTGTTTTTTGATTTAGTTATACTTATAAACAGTGGGTAAAATAAGTATTAAACACAACACCAATTTTCTAAGCAAATATATTTCTAAAGGTGCTATTGAGATGGATTTCTCACCAGATGTTGGTAACAACCTATCCATTTCACACAGGCAAATAATAGAGATCCATAAGAATCAAACCATAGAGATCCATAAGTTAAGTTATGTGTAAAAGTGAGAATTCACAAAGGGAAAAAGTATTGAACATGCTTACTGAAATGTATTTAATACTTCATACAAAAGTCTTTGTTGGTGATGACAGCTACAAAATGTTTCTTGTATGGAGAATCTAGATACATGAATTGCTCATATGTGATTTTAGGCCATTCTTCCACACATACACTCTTCCAATCCTGAAGGTTCCGTGGGCTCCTACGATGAACTCTGCTCTTTAGTTCCTTCCATAAATGTTCTTTTAGATTCAGGTCTGGTGAGTGATGGAGCCATTCTAGAAGTTTTATTTCCTTTCTCTGAAGACAATTGAAGGTTTCCTTGGCTGTCTGTTTGGGGTCATAATCTTGCTAAAATGTAAACCCTAATTTCATCTTCATCATCTTGGCAGATGGCAGCAGACTTTTATCAAGAATGTCTTGGTACATTTGTCCATTCAAGTTTCATTTAATTATATGATTTTGCCTGTACCATATGCACAAAAACAGCCCTAACACCTTGATTTACCCACCTCCAAACTTCACTACTGATATGGTGTTGTTTGGGTGATATGGAGTGCCTATTGGCCTCCAAACATTGTGTGTATTATGACATCTAAATTGTTCTATTTTGGTCTCATCTGTCCACCAGACTATATTCTCCAAGTATTTCACAGTTTTGTCTAAATGCTGTTAAGCAAACTTTAAACATGCTTGAAACTGCTTTTTGTTCAACAATGGAGTCTTGCGTGGTGAGCATGCATACAGGCCATGGAGGTTGAATGCATTACTTGTTTATTTCTTTGAAACACTTGTATCTGCTGATCCAGGTCTTTCTGCAGATTTCTGGTGAAATGATGGCCTTTCCATGCACAGATTTTGGCCCTAACTGTGCTCACTGGAACCTTCAGTAGTTTAGAAATTCTTCTGCAACCAATGTCATAAGTATATTTTGCAACGATAAGGCCCTGTGTGCACGCTGTGGATTTACCGCTGATTTTGCCGTGGATTTGCTGCAAAAAATGTGTCTAACATTGCTGCAGTCAATTTCCCAGCAAATCCTATGGGTTTTAAAAAATGCTGCATTTTTTTTTTTACACCCACGGATTTACCCGCAGATTTTCCGCTGCGGAATTAATGAGCATGTCACTTCTTTTCTGCAGGTACCTGTGGTTTTTGCCATAGATAATGGTAAAAATCTGCAGGGACTAACCTGCGGAAAATCTGCAGCAAACCGCGGTAAACTGCATGCGGCTTTCGCTGCGGTTTAGGTGCGTTTTTTTACTGGTGCGGGATTCTTTAAGAGGGTCCGGATTTTTCTTAAGAAAAAGGCACTTTCTAGTGTACACAGCCTTAAATTGCAAAGGTCTTGAGACAGCTAACTGGTTTTACTCATCATAAGATGTTTCCTGTGTGGCACCTTGGTAATGATACACCTTTTTATAGGCAATCAGCTGATATTATTTATAATATATATATATATATATATATATATATATATATATATATATATATATGTTCTTTTTTTAAATCACTGTAATTGTGTCTGTGATGACAACGAGATGACTACTGACAAGTGTTTTCTACCGAACCAGTAATGTCCATTTAATAATAGACTGTTAAAGTTGCAAGATTTTAGATTTTTTTTTTTAAATATGGATGACACATTTTTGCTAATTATATTTTGTAACTTGTATAATATGTAAAAAAAAGTTTACTAGAAGCTTGTTTTAAGCAATTGTCATTTTCTAATTCCCTTTTTAAATGTTTTATTTTACCAAGTACTATATCTTGGAAATGTTGTGTTCAGTGCCTGGTGGTAGCATCATTTCAAATTAATGGGCCTCAATGCAAAATCTCCAATAGGAGGACCCCCAATTATCACAGGTCTTGAATAGTAATAGTCTTTTCATATGGGCCAAAGAGATCTTTTAGTCCTTCCTAAGCTCCAGGCTTGAATGTGATTGCACCCCCTGCACTCACCACAGTTATGCCTCTGGTGCCTAGCAAATAATGAAGGTTATGCTGGAGTGTTAGGATCCCTTCAAACAACTTACCGTATTTTATGAACTATAAGATGCATTGTTTTCCCAAAAATTTTAAAATTTGGAAGAAAAGGAGGAGGGTGCATCTTATAGTCTTGATATACCTTGCTCACTATGGTAGTGGCGGTGGCAGTGGAGCAGGACAAAGGAGGCAGGAGCAGGGTCACCACTGCAAAAAGACAGCAACTGGGGTGAACACGTGTATCCGTTATTAAAGAAAATGATTATTCACTGCTCTCCATGCCCATAATCCCACCCAACTCTTGGCACTGAAGCCATGGGTGGGATTATGGGCGTGGGGAGCAGTGAATAATAATTTTCTTTAATAACAAACACACATGATTGCCCCAGATGCCGGATTCCAAAAGCAGCTGGGATGATCATGTTCATCAGCTATTAAAGGAATTGAATATTCACTGCTCCCCATGCCCATAGTGAATATTCATTTTGGATTAGCCAGCAGCTAACATTGACTTTTGACTGGGGATGCATGGCAGTGATGTCATGTGATACCCATCGCTTACATGCTGGAGTCAGTCACCAGCATCAGAAGAGGACGCCACGCACCTAGGGAACAGAAGGAGGGCAATTTGAATAATTTAATTTTTAATGTGCGGCACAACGAGAGGCATATATACCAGGATTGACCCATGATGGGCTGCATATATACCAGGATGGGGAACATATATACCAGGATGAGGGACATAGATGCATCTTATGGTCTGGTGCGTCTTATAATCCGACAAAATATGGTGAATGGCATGGATGCTTGAAGCTGAACCTTCACTGATGCGGGCATGGCATTTTTGTGTATTTTTTTTATAATATTCTCTGTTGGACTTAAAAAATACAATATAATAAATGCCATCAATGCCTGCAAAACTTTACCTCAAAATTTTAAGGCCGGTCAATTATTATTTTATTGGTCTCAAATAACATATACTTAGATACTAGTAGAGATGTTCTGCAATTGTTGGGAAGCCACATAGGATAACAGACCACATCCAACTGGGCAAAATCCCTAAAAACATGCAACTCTTGTTATTTATTTTAACTTCTTTTTTAGTGGAAATCATGGAAAATTCAGAATAGCTGCATATTCTAGTTGTGAACTAGACGAACATCTTGTTGAAGCAAAACGTTTGCAGCCGTTCTTTTATATGTAAAGATAATGAGATGTTTCCAGGAACCATCTTGTTATTCCTGGAGAACATTTTTTTTCTATTGTGATGTGTGGTGGTTGTTGTGCTTAGTGATGCAAACCATTTTCATAGCCGTACTCTAGAGATTTATTATCCTATAAAATAGATCTGAAATGGTTACTGGCATTCACACATGAGCACATGTAGATACAGCATTTGTGAGTGAAATAAGAAATGGCAATGCTGGCACTAAACAAAACATGAGCTCAAAATATTAACCCATATCGTACCCAGTATTCAGCCTTGGACATATCAGGATTTCAGAGTTTTTAATGTTGAACATTTTCATGTGTAATATTTTACTATATTTGTTGAAGGGTATTTGTCAGCTCACCAGCCCAGACACCTCCTCCGGTATGCTCGGAAGACCCGTCCTGATCAGACGACAGCAATCCAGAAAAGTGGATCCAGCTCCAGAGACAGGTAAGAAAAACTTTTTATTTTATTTAAATTACACATATAAAAAAATAGATACGAAAAAACAAAGGGGAGGTAGAGAGAAACCCAAACACCAAGAATTTTGGATGAAATATATCCACTGCAACAAAGCACTTTATAATACAACATGATCATCAGACGGTTTATCTTCAAGTGATTGGAATTGAGCAAGTAAATAATCCACTAAGAGGTGGTGATATCAAGAGAATGTTACTAACCAGAAAAGCATTTTAGATTTTAATTCTGGACTCCAGATTTTCTAATGGTCTGAATTTGCTCAAAGAAACTATGCTTCACTATTGATTGTCTGGTACAAATCTGCTATTCAAAATCATGTTTTCATAATTTGTATAGATTTTCTGTATATTTTTTCTCGTTGAAGGTCTTTTTTTTAAATTATTTTAATTGTTCACATGTGATCTTTGTTTGAAAGTATGTTTCATTGGATGTTGTCTTGTATTTAAACCTGCCGAAAAGGTCTCAAGTTAGAAAGGCTTTGAGAAAGAACGCAGTTGCGTTTGAAACACGTCGCTGGTTTCTCTCTACTCCCCATGTTTTTCGTATCTCTCTTTTTATATGTTAAATTTCAATAAAAAAAAAAGTTTTAATTACCTCCCTCTTGAGCTACAGCCACTTTTTCTATTTTCTGGATTGCTGTCTCCTGGCCAGACGGGTCTTCCGTGCATACTTGAGGAGGTGTCTGGGCCGGTGAGCTGACAAATTCCCTTCTACAAATATTGTAATTCTGATCTATTTTTCTCATGCTAAATAACATACTGTCTGCTATAAAAAGGAATTTTTCATCCTATTTCTGATATTTTTTGATCATTAAGATATTCAACAAGTCATGAAGAAAGAGCAGCATTTGTATTTAATGAAAAGGATGATGGTTTCACAGTGTTTTCCACCTTCCCGGAAAACACCAGGCAAGTGGAAAAAATGTTAATCAGTGAGACCAAATTATGGTAGGATCTTACAACTGTAAAGATTTTCTGTAATATTTTAGTGCAACTGTATTCCACTGGAGCAAATTTTGCTAAATTGTAGATAATATTTATTCTATACAAGAATTCTCAAGTACACAGATAACACAAGGACCTTCTTGGAACGCTAACTTTCTACCACGCTCTCTTCTTGTGCTGTGATTGCTGATACTTTATAAGACACATGCAGTCACATTCCATTCATACAGCTTGGTGTGGATCGAAATCTGTGCAACATTTCTTCATAGGTGTTGGCCACAGCCTCCCTGTAAATTTCAGCTGCATGGTTAGTAATATGAGCTGCAAGCATTTGCATCTTTTGAGCAGGATAGTTTGGTACCTGGAATGGTTTCCTTCTTTATTCTAAGCCAGGCCCTACAGAAACCAATAATCAATCTAATATATAAAGCTGAGTGCATGTGTATATGTTCGCTAAAGGAATCGGCACTGCCGCATTTACAATCATGAAATTTTGCACCGGGAACATCATAGACTATGTTTTGGGGGAAAATTTAACCTCGCGCTTTACAGTTATTCGCCAAAAAACCTGTTTACATTAAAGTCAATGGAGCTGGGAGCTAAAGGTCATTAATAGGAGCTGTGATTGGTTGCTATAGGCAATGAATAACATTTTTAGTATAAGAAGCGTGTGAGTGAGGTTATATGATTTCAGTGGAGAGACGGTTAGAGAGAGACATAGAAAAAGAGATAGAGAGAGAGGCAGACAGACAGAGCGAGAGTGAGACAGAGACAGAGACACAGACAGAGCTATAGAGAGAGACAGAGATAGAGACAGA
Organism: Anomaloglossus baeobatrachus; assembly: GCF_048569485.1. NCBI lineage: Eukaryota > Metazoa > Chordata > Amphibia > Anura > Aromobatidae > Anomaloglossus > Anomaloglossus baeobatrachus. The sequence goes on from NC_134356.1 coordinate 395,189,057, forward strand.
CAGAGAGACAGAGAGATGGATAGAGAGACAGACAGAGACATAGACAGAGAGAGACAGATGGATAGAGAGACAGAGAGAAACAGAGAGACAGACAGAGCAATAGAGAGAGACAGAGAGAGAAACACAGAGACAGACAGAAATAAAGAGGGAGTGCGGCAGACAGGAAGAGCAACAGACCGTGTGACAGACAGAGACACAGACAGAGAGAGACCGAGAGAAAGACAGAGATAGATAGAGAGACAGAGATATGGATAGAGACAGACAGAGAGACAGACACAGAGAGAGACAGAGACAAACTGAGAGGGAGAGAGAGAGTGGGAGAGAAACAGAGAGACACTTAGTTACTATGTAACGGGGTGCCAGGGGTGCCTCGGGGCTTGTAGTCGTGGCCCCCTTTTCTCTCAGGCCAACCCCCGGCTCCGCCGTCACTACTGGGACAGGGGATTGTTCTGTGGGGCAGAGTGTGGTGTAAAAGAGCATACTTTCAGCCGCAGGAAGACTCTTCAGGCAGGGATCAGATAAACCAGACGACATCTTTATTGCAAAGTTTCACAGACAGCTCAATGCACGGATTTTGTAGCGCACGGTCACAATTCCTGTCCGGGGAAATCTTTCCTTGTTGTCTCCTCTAGTGGGGATGTGCCCGGCTACTCCACTTCACCTAGGCTCCCACTCCGGCTAACACAGACTGGACCCACACCAATTCTGCTTCACCCTTGAGGACACTTCTTCTCTTCTTCCCTTCTTTCTTTCTTTCTGCCCACTCAGCTCCACACTCTGCCCCTGGCTGTTCCTTCTCCCCCGTCCCGGAATCAACTGACTTCAACACACACACACTTCTCTCTCTAAGCTGCCGGCTCCTCCTCTCTCCTGCCCTGTTTCTATGGGGACAGCCGTCCCACCCGGGCTCTAGGGGAAAACCCACTGCACAGTAAAAACATGTTTATTAATAACATCAACAGTAACTACCCCAGAGTGAGGTATCTTCAGGGGGAAACTGCACCTCCTTGTAAGGGGTCTGCCCACCCCTTACATTCCTCCCCTCTTTAAGCCTAAGCCTCCCGGCAAGGCTCGAACCTGTAAAACACAATTTAGCAGCAAGGCAAACTTTGGATAAAACTTTAAAACCTTCATAAACAAAGTCAACCACTGAGCGCCCAAGTTCTGCGCCCGGAGTCCCTCCTGGGAGCTCCCTGTCTTTGTAGGCAGTGTGCCCGGAGGCCTTCAGCAGGCACTCCCGGTCTTTGCTGGTCTTCTGCCCGGAGGCTTTTACAGCACTCCCGGTCTTAGTAGATAGGAGGACAAACAATAAAGTCTTCCTGAACATCACGGAGGGAGCCCCTGGCTCAGTCCAGCATCAGGCTCCTTCCGGGCTCGGTAACTTAAACATGGTTGCAAACTGTGGAACTTTTCCGGCTCTTTAACAACACCGGTCTTCAACACGAACATGTCCATCACCTCCGGTCGTTACGGGTCACTCGGGATGGTAAGCGCGCTGCCATTCGGCCCGCTGAGCCCTCACATAATCGGAAAGGGACTGACCTGGCAAGCGGCGCAGCCTCCGGAACGGTTCGTAGTTGACTGGTGGTTCTGGCGCCTCTGTCTTCGGTTTTGCCTCTTCAACCCCCGACGGGGGTGACGGGGTCGCTGAACGGGACGGACGGGGACTACCCACGACGATCACCGGGTGTGTGACCATACTCTGGTGGATCACTAACACCGCCGGTGTCCCCTTGTCTGGGTCAGCACTCAGTCCTGTCATGACTTCTGGCGACACCGCCAGCGTGTTTCTCGGCCGGGAAATCTCAGCCAGCACCGGTCTCTGCTGTGTACATCTCCGGTACTGACACTCTTCCCATCCGATCTCTTGCAGACCTTCCTGTAATGGCGCCGGGAACGGTGGAGATGCTGGGGAAGGTGGAGGCGGGCCTTCTTTTCCCGCTCTTGTATACGCTCCACCCCCAGTCTCACACATTAAATCTACCCAGCATAAGCGACTCTTCTTTTTCTCTGTACTGCCACCCTCTCCACATGTTTTCAGTAACATCTTAGGGCCAGCACCTCCCCTCTTTGGACGGCGTACTCTGTACTTCTTTTTCTTCGCCGGCCAACTCAGGGTCTTTCGTTTGGCGCCAATTCTTCGCGCGCTCGCTGTACTCGTGAAGACGCCGGCCATCTTGTGCCTGGTCCAACGCCTTCGGCACCACTTGGTCTCCATCTTCTTGGATCGGGAACCCTTGCATATAATCCGGATCCTGCCGACTACGCCACATGTAACGGGGTGCCAGGGGTGCCTCGGGGCTTGTAGTCATGGCCCCCTTTTCTCTCAGGCCAACCCCCGGCTCCGCCGTCACTACTGGGACAGGGGATTGTTCTGTGGGGCAGAGTGTGGTGTAAAAGAGCATACTTTCAGCCGCAGGAAGACTCTTCAGGCAGGGATCAGATAAACCAGACGACATCTTTATTGCACAGAGTTTCACAGACAGCTCAATGCACGGATTTTGTAGCGCACGGTCACAATTCCTGTCCGGGGAAATCTTTCCTTGTTGTCTCCTCTAGTGGGGATGTGCCCGGCTACTCCACTTCACCTAGGCTCCCACTCCGGCTAACACAGACTGGACCCACACCAATTCTGCTTCACCCTTGAGGACACTTCTTCTCTTCTTCCCTTCTTTCTTTCTTTCTGCCCACTCAGCTCCACACTCTGCCCCTGGCTGTTCCTTCTCCCCCGTCCCGGAATCAACTGACTTCAACACACACACACTTCTCTCTCTAAGCTGCCGGCTCCTCCTCTCTCCTGCCCTGTTTCTATGGGGACAGCCGTCCCACCCGGGCTCTAGGGGAAAACCCACTGCACAGTAAAAACATGTTTATTAATAACATCAACAGTAACTACCCCAGAGTGAGGTATCTTCAGGGGGAAACTGCACCTCCTTGTAAGGGGTCTGCCCACCCCTTACAACTATCCCAGGCAACGCCGGATACTACAGGTAGTATTACAGAAGGTGAGTCTGTCAGACAAAACTAATAATATAAACTAAGCATATTGCCTTGTGAGTGATATAAGTCCTATAAAAATCACACCCTTAATGTTCTAATTGCTGCCTTTGTTCTGCAGAAACTGAAATTGAATCAAATATGCTAATTAAGATGATTGGTGGTGTGGCCAAAAGTTTCAATATACAGTAGTTCCTCTCACTAGTTTTGCACACAGGTGACTGACAGCACTGGCTTTCCTGAGCTTTCTCTACAGACAGCTCTTGCTCCAGGCAAGCCAGTGCTGTGAATCCTCAGTTAGGAAAGTGGGGCAGGAGAAACCAGTTATCGTAGCAATGCACTGAGTTTTTTGACAACACCAAATTTGCGCCTTAAACTCCAATTAGCATATTTGTTTAAACTTCGGTTTCTACAGAATGGAGACAGCGATTAGAAACCTAAAGATGCAATTTTTATAGGTGCTATTTTCATTAAAAGACTTGCTTGGTGCTTCTGCTTGGTTTATTCTGTTTGGGATGACACACTGTACAGTGCCCTAATAATTAACTAAAAAGCAGTATGATATGCAGGGGGTCACATTTCATTCAGTTAAAGGAAAACTGTCATGTCCAATATACACCCATGTGCAGTTCTGGGTGCATATTGCTAATCCCTGCCTAACCATCCCTGTATACACTAGCATAGATAAAGATATCTTTAGAAAAAGTATATCTAAAGATCTTTTATTGTCTGCTAATGAGTGCGGGGACTAGTCTCCTGGGCGTTAGTTCCCCTGGCTAGTCGGCCCCATTAGCGTGTTATTATGCCCCTGTGGGTGTGCTAACATGCTAATGAATGTGCAGCATCAGAGGATGATTTCGCTCACCTCTCTGCTGCCATTGCCGCTTGACAGTGAATTTCGGCTCAGTACACATGACCCTTGAGTTTCAGTCATGCGTACTATGAAACCGGGTGTACGCGTTCTGGCTTCAGACTGAAATAGTGCCATGACTGAACCTCCAGGATCTTGTGCACTAAGCTGAAATCCAGCATCGGACGTGATGGCAGCAGAGAGGTGAGTGAGATCATCCTCTGATGCTGCGTATTCATTAGCCCGTTAGCACACCCACAGGGATGTACTAACATGCTAATGGAGCCAACTAGTGGGGGAACTATCGCCCAGGGGGCTAGTCCCCTTGCTCATTAGCATACAATAAAAAATCTTTAGAAATACCTTTTCTACAGATCTCTTTATCTATGCTAGTGTATACAGGGACAGTTAGGCAGGGATTAGCAATATACACCCAGAACTACTCGTGGTTCTGGGTGCATATTGGACCTGACAGGTTCCCTTTAAATATTAAAGGTTAGAGTATGTTTAATTAATGTTCTTTCACAAAACATTACACAATACATACAGATCAGATATAAGTAAATAAATATTATTACTATTATTCTAAGTTGTCATGTAGGGGCTCTGTAGATAGAAAAAGCAGGTGACCTATGACTGAACCCTGAGGAACACCAGTGGAGAGGGCACGAGAAGGAGAAGAGCAGCAATCAAAACACTAAACGAGTGGCTGCAGAGGTAGGAAAAAAACCCCCGAGAAAGAACAATATTCTGGAATACATCTTATTGAGTAAAAATTGGTGATCAATGGTATCAAACACTTCTCACGTTTAACATGGCACCTGATGGCAAAAAAACTAAGGATTTGAAAAAAATAATTGCTGCTGTACATAAAGGTGGCCTGGACTATAATAAGATTGCCAACACCCTGAAACTGAGTTGCAACACAGTGGCCAAGATCATATAGCAGTTTAACAACACAGGTTCTGCTCAGAACAGGCCTCGCCATGGTCAACCAAAGAGAGAAATGTAGAAAAGCTAAACTGCCTCGGAGTAGTCCCCAAAGATATAGATAGCCCCCCACATGTAAAGATTACAGTGATATAGGAAAACACAATATGTAGCTAGAGAACAGAGTCAGCAAAGATGAGGCCCAAAACTATCTGCATAGGAAAGAGCACTGACTGCAACCGTAAAAACCCTAATAAATACCAGCACGCCTGACATGGAAAAATACCGAGTCTGAACAGGCTCTCCCCCGCTATATCAGTACTCTGGTGTTACTGGGATCCAACAAAAACATTGATATAGAGAGGAGATTGAATATTGTACCAAGCATGACAAAACATAATACATAACAGAACATGGAGCAAGGTACACAGATACTCCCAGCAGGGAATAATCCAATTCCACCAGGAACTCCACACAGGCAAAATCACAAGAAAGTGAAAAAACCATAAGCAAAGGTACAAGACCAACTTACCTGAGAGGAGTTCTGGTAGACACAGAGAACAGGGCTGGTTTCAGGAAGTCCTTAGAACACAGGAAATACAATTGAGCACCGACAAGGAACAAAAGGAAGCTACATAGTTATATAGGCTCACACCAAATGGCCTGATTGCAAAATCCGATTCAGCTGTCCAGTTCCCACTCAGCAAGTCAGCTGGAGTACTAGCACTGAACACAAGAGGGAGCCCCAAACTGGAATCTAATTTAAATGTATTCACAACAGGAATGTTTCCATTCACTGACAGCAAGCTGACATGTTGGGGAATGTTTCCATTCACTGACAGCAAGCAGACGTGTTGGGAAATGTTTCCATTCAATGACAGCAAGCAGACGTTATGTGGAATGTTTCCATTCAATAACAGCAAGCAGAGATGATGGGAAATGTTTCCACTTACTGACAGCAAGCAGAGATGGTAGGGAATGTTTCCATTCACTGACAGCAAGCAGCCATGTTGGGGAATGTTTCCATTCAATGACAGCAAGCAGAGATAATGGGGAATGATTCCATTTACTGACAGCAAGCAGAGATGATGGGGAATGTTTCCGTTCACTGACAGCAAGCAGACGTGTTGGGGAATGTTTCCACTCAATGACAACAAGCAGAGATGATGGGGAATATTTCTATTTATTGACAGCAAGCAGAGCATAGAGCATGGCTGGCTGCGAGACAGAGCGGCATGATCAGAATGAACTCGGATGAACTTCACCCGACTCCATTGTCATCGCACGGCTCTGTCTGTTTTCCGCGGCCTGATTTGTGATCACAGGTGAAGGATTCACCGGTGACCGCAAATCCCCTGAGTGACTGAATTAAGCCGCATGATCAGTGGTGCCGCCACTCAGGTTACCCGCGGCCAGCTGCACTCCTCCACCTGAGAGCGATGGCCGCGGGTAACTGATTGCGCGGCTCCCATTATTTACTGCGTGGAGCTCACAGGAGCGGCGGTGTTCTACGGCTGCTTCTGTCAGCTTCATGTAGTAGAGCAGGATGCGTCGTGGGACCTTGTGAGAATTACGTCGTACCTGGAGGGGTATTTGGGAATTTTAATAAAGTGGTGAAAGAAGGTGGTTTTTTTAATCTTTTATTTCAAATAAAGTATTTTTTTGGGTGTATGTCTTTATTTACTTTCACTTACAGGTTAATCGTTGGGGGTGTCTCATAGATGCCTGCCATGATTAACCTAGGACTTAGTGGCAGCTATGGGCTGCCATTAACTCCTTATTACCTCGATTGCCATCGCACCAGGGCTATTCTGGATGAGCCGGGTAGAGTCCCAGGACTGTTGCATCTAATGGATGCGGCAATCCCGGGTGGCTTCTGGCTGATATTTTTAGACTGGGGGGTTTCCCATAACGTTGGGCTCCCCATCCTGAGAATACCAGCCTTCAGCCGTGTGGCTTTATCTTGGCTGGTATCAAAATTTGGGGGGACCACACGCCATTTTTTCAAATTATTTATTTTACTGCACAACATAGACCTGCCCACCGGCGGCTGTGATTGGTTGCAGTGAGATAGCTGTCACTCAGCGTGTTGGCGCGTCTGAATTCAACCAATCATAAGCGCCAGTGGGCAGGGGAAGCAGGGAATATGAGATGGAATAATGAGCGGCCGGCATTTTCAAAAGCAGGAGAAGCCACCGGAGCAGTGTGACAGCCGTGCAGCACCGTGCCGGTGATTGGTCAGTGATCGTTGAGTACGAGAGAGGTGGGGAGAGGGAGAGACTGAGACAGACAGAGAGACCAAAAGACCTGCCTTCTGTTTGTCAAAAAAGCGATTTATGGAGCTGCTAGCAGCTACTGGACACTGTGTTCAGCCCTTAAAAGGACTATTTATTAGTTGGATCTAAGAATGCTATCCCGCACAAAATACAGTCTATCTACACTGCCAGCTCCCTATCACTGCATGTTCACAAAATGGTCGCTGGCTTTTATAGCCCCTATGACACTGTGCAGCCAAGTCAATCACAGTAACACCACAACAAAGATGGCTGCGGCGTTACTGTGAGGACAAGCAACATCAGATGTGTTTATCTGCTGGAAAACAGGCGCCAGGAAGTCAGAAATGAAAATGAAAGTATGGAAGCGAATACCATATTAGCCATCGGATAGTTAATACCTCGAATACCCCATTATCCGTCGGATACCGAATAGTGGCGAATACATTCGCTCATCCCTAATAATAATATCTTTATTTCTATAGCGCCAGCATATTCCGCAGTGCTTTACAATTCAGAGGTTCATATGCAAGCAATAGTTATAAAAAATACAGTAATTCAAGCAACGAAGACCACCCTGCTCGTGAGAGCTTACATTTTACAATAAGGTAGGGGGATGACAGGGTACAGGTGCTTATTTACAATGACAGTCCTTCTGTTACGGGGAGCTGTCTGATAATAAAACCTAAAGGAATGACAGACAGTCAGGGTCCACCGTGCAAAGACTCTGTTGCAGACTATGGCAGAGGATAAGGGGTATATAAGTGTGCCACTGTAAAAAATAATAGCACAAGTGCAGAGTGCAATACCTCTGTTAAACTCACAGAGGAATATAATTAGAAAATAAAGCAATTCCTCCCTTACTTGGAGGGTGTGTGGAATGGTCTCTGTTAAAGATCACAGAGACAAAAGCAGTGAGTGTGAAATGGCACCTACCTAGGTCCGTTCTTCTAGTGGTGCCAGGAGACGGACAGCAGCGTAAGCCGCACAAAGCTCCTACCTGCGTTCGCTCCACTAGTGTGCGAGGACACGAACCACTAGATATGGCACCTGCCTAGGTCCACTCTTCTAGTGGTGCAAAAGAGATGGACAGCAGCATAAGCCGCACAAAGCTCCTACCTCTGTTCGCTCCCCTAGTGTGCGAGGATATGAACAACTGCCAGACGCAGTATAAGGAACGTTACCCTAGCGGCAAGGTCCACCTACGAGTAGAATCACAAGGCCCAGCCGGACCATGTGCCTCAGGCACCTGCATATGTCCGCTCCACTAAGAGGTAAGGATACGGTCTGCAGCCGAAGCTGTAAGGTATAAGAACGCTACCCTGCCGGTAGCGCTCACCTAACATAGACAGAGAGATGCCTAGAGGGACGTGCACAGGGCGTCTACCCTCATGCATGAACCAAGAGGACTGAGCGCCGGTCGGTGTGCGTCAGGGTCTTATATAGACTCTGCCTCATCAAAGATGGAGGACACTAGAGCCAATCCGCTGCCAGAATGACAGCAATGACGTCACGCTGGCCTATCACCGAGCAAAGTGTCACAAGCACATGACCAGCGACCAATCGGCATAGAAGGTGTCAGAGACATGTGACCACGTGTCACAAGCACATGACCAGTGGCCAATCAGCTTATAAGGTGTCAGAAACATGTGACCTCGTGTCAGTGATGATGTCACCCGCACATGTGCAATGGCTCCAAGATAGGACTTAGTCTCCAGCGCTTGCACATGTGCAGTAGCAAGAAATCCGGACATAGTCTCCAGAGCCACAGCAACCGTAACACCTTCCATCTCAAAGAAAGAAATGGGGGGTAGATAAAGACTGCCTGAACCAGTCAGCCAATCTTTGAGTTGCCTAATGGGTTCGGTGGAGCTTGACGGAGAGTTATATTGAGAGAAGTTGTGGAGAGCGACTATTTGGACTTAATTCGATTAGGGAGTGTGATAGGCCGCCCTAAAAAGATGTATTTTTAGGGAGCGTCTGAAGCTGAGTAAGTTGTGGTTCATCTTAGTTTCTTTGGGTAGAGCATTCCAGAGGATTGGGAGAAGTCTTGGATCCAGGAGTGGGAAGTTCAGATTAGTGTGGATGTTAGTCGAAAGTCGTTTGCAGAGCATAGAGAACGGGTAGGGTGATAGACAGAGATGAGGGTGGAGATGTAGAGGGGTGCCGCACTGTGGAGAGCTTTGTGAGTGAGAACAAGCAATTTGAATTGGATCCTGTGATGTATGGGTAGTCAGTGCAATGACTGGCACAGAGCAGAAGCATCCGAGTAATGGTTAGCCAGATAGGTAACCCTGGCTCCTGAATTAAGGAAGGACTGTAGAAGAGGAGTCTAGTTAAGGGGAGGCCAATATTAGAGAATTGCAGTAGTCAAGGCGAGAGTGGATCAAGGTCACGGTGAGGGATTTTCTAGTTTCCATGGTGAGAAAGGGGCGGATTCTAGAGATGTTCTTGAGATGCAAGCAACAGGAGCGGGTAATTGTATGTGGGAGGTGAAGGAGAGATTGGTGTCAAGTATAACACCCAGACAGCGAACTTGCTGCCTAGACGTTATCATGGTGCCGCACACAGAGAGGGAGATGTCAGGTTTAGGGAGGTTGTTAAATGGAGGAAATAGAACTTCAGTTTTAGAGGAGACCATGAATGTCAACTTATAATGTGACATACTGAAGCAGAGCATGATCACAGTACAGTATTTCAACATGATAACAAGAAGTCATGGGTGGACTTGTAGATACACGGAGGTGTAGATTGGGAGCAGGAATATGGTGTAGAAATTTCAGCACCAAAGCTGCATCTCTTGGCAAAAAAACACGGTTTTCCGCCAGGAGATTCAGGTCTGTGAATACAGTGACCTCACCTGAGATGAGGTCATTCCATTCAATGAGATCACCAGAGGTCAGTTTACCTGCGGTCACAGGTGAAACATGGGCACCTAAACTGGCCCTCAAACTAGGAACTCTTCACTGTCCCTTATCCCAGAGGTACGCCCTGTGGTGTCGAGGTCTACACTGCCAGCCTGACCCTAACTTCTATCCAATCCCTGGTCTTACACCCCTGGGGAGGGCCAGGCTAAAGTAACAAAACCCACAGATAATGCAGACAGGGGATAACCCAACCACATAAACACTGCAATCAGACATGGGGAAGAGACAATATGTGCACAGGAAGAAATAAGATACAGAGAGGAATAAACTGTCAACAGGGATATTTCCACACCATAAAGGATACCATACAACTGATCACAAGAAGCTGAATCACACGCTAAAGAATGGAATTGCTGGAGCAAAGTTGGAGCTATAATTGGTGATGAAGAACTGGATCCAGCACCTTATAAAGGGTGGAGGCGGCTGTTAGTGGTCATTAGTAACCTGGGCTCCTAGCAGCAGTTCACAAGCCAGCAGGGATTAACTCTTGCTGGACTGATGATCAGTGAACATAAAACATCCAACGCCCGTCTCTGGCTGAACAACTAAGAGACATCAGGGACTTATCAGACTCTGCAGTGTGAACAGAGTCAAACACCGCCATGACACCTAATAAGTGCTGTGCAGTGTAGTTGTGGCACCCCTGACCCGGTCAGGTGCCACTGAGTACTGCACCCATGCTGGGACAGTACTTCCAGGTAATCCTAAGGGCCAGAACGAGGTGTATGCGCACAGACACATAGCAAGCAACCAGTTCTCCCACACCATTACATGGGACCCTTGGGCAGTCTCTGGAGGGGGCTGGCTTTCAAATCTTGTCAAGGGGTGAAGCAGAGGGGCTGGGGGCTAGAGTGCAGAGGTTGTCAGGAAAGGAGGGAGAGAGCCAGTCTGGTGGTGGTGAGCGGCTGTCGCGAGGCGGATATGCGCACTCCCATGGGTTAGACCCTGCACGGGGTAGTAACCGTTAGCGGGGGAGAACGGTCACCTGGTGAGAGAGTATGGTGCTCCTGGTGGCTAGGCACGTACAGGGTACAGGTCCCTAGAGCAGACTCCAGTTTAACTACCTGCTAAACCTGCCGGTGAGGGGAACTACAAGTACCTCACCAACCTCACAGAGTCCGAGCCTCAGCAGCAACGCAGGGACCCATAAGGGGACAGAGTCTGGAGCCATCTCAGTTGGTCCACGCTGCCGGCAAACGGGCCAAACACAGGGGAGAAAAGGCAGAAGCGACTCCCTGGGTAGACCCCCATGGTACTCCACGTCAGTGGGTTATCTGAACACAGAGTGCTAGGAAGGCGAGCTAACAGGTTACCCTCAGACTGGCCCGAAGGAGCCCCTGGTCCTACCTGGTTCATCACAGCAACGCCCGGGTCAGCTCACCGTAACATCTGAAGTAAGTAAAAACCAGTTAAAATACTTTTGGACTCCCCTTGTGTTATTCCGGGACCCGCTACCCTGCTCACCCGAGCCCCTGGGGCCTGACTCACTCACGGGAGACTACATTATCTGGCTGCAGACCCCATCAACCCCAGACGCTCGTAAAACCTGCAGCGGCGGTCATTCACATCCATGACCGCAAGCCGTGAGTGGCGTCACGACATATAAAAACTGACATTACCTGTCCATATTGAATAATCCCTGTGGCATCCCTGAACAGGATCGGCACCCCTGGGGCGTCACACAGTGACAATCCAGGACCTGCCGGAGGATCACATGGCCGGAAACACGTGGTATATCCGGATGTTGTGAGTGTGTGCACATGATTGTACTGGTATGTGCGATATCGTGTGTGTGAGTGTATGCGATCGGATGTGATACTGTGTGTTCTGTCTGATGTGTGAGTGTGTGTGTGAGTGTATGCGATCGGATGTGTGTGTGTATATGCTGTTTGATGTGTGACTGTGTTCTGATGTGTGAGTGTCGGCCAGACGCAGGGGAGCACAGCTGCTGAGAGATCACAGGGAGCAATGATGTGTATGTGTGTGTGTGTGTGCGTGTGTGTGATCTGATGTAAGCAATTGTCAGTCAGATGCAGGGGAGCACAGCTGCTGAGAGGTCACAGGGAGCAATGATTTGTGTGTGTGTGTGTGTGTGATCTGATGTATGCAATTTTCAGTCAGATGCAGGGGAGCACAGCTGCTGGCAGATCACAGGGAGGAATGATGTGGAATCACGTGTGTGTGTGTGTGTGTGTGTGTGTGTGCGTGCGTGATGTGATGTGATGTGATCTATACGAGTGTCAGCTAGACGCAAGGGAGGCGTGCAGCATACCTGCTGGGAGATCACAGGGAAATCTAGGAGCCATACAGACGCCTGGGGCTGGTAAGTATGATGATCCTGGGAAGGGGGGGTTTGCTTTTGGTGGGGGGTTAACTTACCCCCAACCATTTCTCCTCGAATAAGACACCCCCTGAAAATAAGACCTAGTGCTTCTTTTCAGGGCAAAAAAAAATATAAGACTGTCTTATTTTCGGGGAAACGGTACATGTTTGTTGTGGTCCCTCTCTGTTCTCCTCTAAGTGAGGTGAGAGAATTAACTCTTCATGTGTGTGCTGAATATCACATAAAAAAGTAGTGTGAAAGAGTATTTGCCCCCTTCCTGATTTCTTATTCTTTTGCATGTTTGTCACACATAAAGATCACCAAACTAATTTAAATATAGTAGACAAAGATAACACAAACAAACACAAAGTGCAGTATATAAATTAAGCTCTTTATTTTTAAGTGAAAAATCAATCTAAAACTACAGGTCCTGTGTGAAAAAGGGATTAACCCCCCCCATTTGAAACATACATTAATTGTGGTTTATCACATCTTTGGGAGGCTGAGATCAATTTCTCTAGCCACACCCAGGCCTCATTACTGCTACTACTTTTGTCAATCAAGAAATCACTTAACTAGGATCTGCATGACAAAGTGACGTAGACCAAAGAATCCCAAAAGCTAGACATGATCCAAATAAATTCAGAAGCAAATGAGAATCACAGTAATCGATATTTATCAGCCTAGAAATATTATAAAGCCATTTCTAAAGCTTTGGAACTCCAGGGAACCACAGTGAGAGCCATTATCCATAATTTGGGAAAACATGGAACAGTGGTGAGCCTTCCCAGGAGTGGCCAGCTGATGAAAATTACCCGAAGAGCACAGCAATAACTCATCAAAGAGGTCACAAAAGACCACAGAACAGAATCCTAAGAACTGTAGGCCTCATTTGCCTCAGTTAAGGCCAGTGTTCATGGCTCCATCATAAGAAAGAGACTGGGCAAAAATGACCTGCATTGGAGAGTTCTAAGACGAAAACCACAGTGAGCAAAAAGAACATAAATGATTCTTTCGCCAGAAAACATCTTGATGATCCCCAAGACTTTTGGGAGAATAGTCTCTGGACTGAGGAAAGAAAAGTTGAACTTTTTGGAAAGGTGTATGACCTATTACATCTGGCATATAAGTAAGACAGAATTCATTAAAGAAATATATCAACAATTAAATATGGGGAATTACGTTTTCACACAGGGCCCTGTGGGTTTGGATTTCTTTTTTCCTTAATAATAAAGACCTTCATTTATAAACTGCATTTTGTGTTTCCTTGTGTTATCTTTGTCTAATATTTATAGTTTTTTAGTGATTTGAAACATTTAGGTGTGACAAACGTGCGAAAGACTAAGAAATCAGGCCGGAGACAGTTTTTCACACCACTGTATATAAATAAAACGCAGTTCAAATTCTACAGCTGATATCGCTCTGCAGAGAGCCAATCTATGCAGTACCACAGTAATGTCAGTATAGGGCAGTAAGGGAGTTCACTTGAGGTCTAGAGCAGTTTAATGCTAAATCTAAAAAAGGCTAAGAATAGTTGGAGAGCCTAGGAATAGTTTATGCATCATACCTAGATTTTCAGTGGTTACTCATCTCTCCAAATTCTAGCTTCAATCCATATATAATTCCTTGTCCCAGCCATGTGCAGCACAATTATTTTTTTACGTAAAACACAAATTCCTATTTTATAAAGCTTTTCACTAGTGATGAGTGGACTCGTAGATAACCAGGACCACCTGATCCCGGTGATATGGATTCTAAAATCTGGTTCAGGGCCAAATTCTAGTCTCCATATAAGTCTATGGGGATGAGAATCCGGCGATTAAAAATGGTGGTAGAAGGGATAGGGGGATGGGAGCTGGCGCGCTGTACTTACCAAGGCTCTGGCATGGCTGTACTCTACTCAAAGGGCTTGCACTCACTTCTTGGGCTGCTAATTACTACTTATCCATATGCACTGCTTTCCTCGCCCACTGGCGCCTGTGATCCAGCTGACTGCAACCAATCACAGGGCCAGGACAGTCGGTAGGTGGGGAAACAGTGCAACTGTTTGCAGGCCAGTATCGTGGTATAAAAATAAATAAAACAATTGGCATAGGGTCCCCACGTATTATGATACTGAGCACAGATAAAGTGCACGGCTACAGGCTGCAGCCCCCAGTCATGCACCTATCTTGGGTGTGTATCTAATTAAAGGAACCCACAAGCGGCTTTTTAAAAAAAAATATTTAAACAAATCATTTTAAAAAAATTACGCGCAAACCCTCCCAATTTTAATACCCAGCCGTGATAAAGCCCAGCAGCAGGGGGCTGGTAGTCTCCTGCTGGGGAGGTCCAGCCTAAAAATATCAGCCTCTAGCCACCTGGAATTGTTGCATCCATTAGATGCATCAAGCCCGGCGTTTTACCCTGCTCTTACCGATTGCCCTGGTGCAGTGGCAATCGGCGTAATATAAGAGGTTAATAACAGCCCACAGATGCCACTAAGCTCTAGATTAGTAACGGCAGGCATCTATGAGAACCCCCATTACTAAACTGAAAGTGAAAGTAAATAAAGACAAACACCCAAAAAATCCTTTATTTGGAATAAAAGACAAAAAAACACCCTCTTTCACCACTTTATTAACCCCCAAAACACCCCATACAGATCTGACATAATCCACACGAGTTCTCATGATGATTCAGCTTTACTACATCTGAACCTCACAGTGCACGATCTTGGAACATGACTGCCCGCTGTGTGCTCGAGAATTAATGAGCTGCAGTGATCAGCGATGACATCACTCTGTTTTTGCCGGAGTTGGCACTGTCAGTGTTAAAGGGCTGGTGGGGTGGCATGGCCACGTACTTTAACAGTGACAATGCCGGTCGGTGAGGGGTGTGCAGGGCATCCCCGCACTCTTTGACCAACAGCCAACAGTATCAGTGTTTAAGGGCTGGTGGGTGCTGGGCACAGCCTCACACTTTAAGTCACAGTTATTCAGGTCACCAGAGGTCATACTGTGGGAACTTGGTGAACTGAGTGACGTCCCTGCTGCCAGCCAGGTCCCGCTTGTCAGTATTTACCGGAGCCTGGAGAGATCAGACATGTTTTCAGTCTCTCCTGGCTCAGATGTAGCAGAGCCAGTACCGCCATTGGATGCCGTGTGGATTACGGTGGAACTTCAAGGAGGGTGTTTTTGCGGTTAATAAAGAGGGGAAAGAAAGTGCTGCATTTTATTTCAAATAAAAGATTTTTTTTCTGTTTGTTTTTTTTTCTTTTTACTTATAGGATTAGTGATGGGGGATCTCATAGACCCCTACCCATCATTAATTGTGGGCTTGATGACCGCTGTGCACTGTCATTAACCTCTATTACCCTGATTGCCACCGCACCAGGGAAATTGGGAAGAGTCATGTAAAGCGCTAGGATTATAACATCTAATGGATGCGACAATTCTGGGGTGGCTGTAAGCTGCTATTCTTAGCCGAGGGGGTCCCAATAACCATGGGACTCCCTAGGCTGAGAATACCAGCCCCCAGCAGTCAGGCTTTATCTTGGCTGGTTATCAAAATTGGATGGGGACCGCACACCGAATTTTTAATTATTTAATTAAATTTAAAAAAAAAAGCCGCATGTGCTTCCTGTTATTTTGATACACAGTCAATATAGGTACACTGCAGGGGGCTGCCTGTGGCTGTAGGCTTTATCTGTGCAGGATATCATAATATGGGGGGCCTACACCTATTGCTTTATTTATTTTATAAAAGCGATACTGACCCGCAGACAGTTACACTGCTTTCCCCACCCACTGGCCATCCTGGCGCCAGTGATCGGTTGCAGTCAGACACTGTCACACATGCGGGGAAAGCGTCACAGATGCCAGGGTGGGTAGGGAAAGCAGTGCATATGGATAAGCAATGATGAGAGGCCCAGGAAGTGAAGGAGAGGCCGCGCGAACAGTGTACAGCTGTGCCTGAGCCTTCGTAAGTATGAAGCGCTCACTTTATTTTTATCTTCTTTATTTTTCTTTTATTTTTTTTAAATTTCCTGAGTGCCGGATCTGGATTAATATCTGTAATCCCGGGCCCAGGTTCAGCACCCGGGCACCCATGAAACCGCACGGATCCAGACTTTTACAGTCCGGGTCCACCCATCACTACTTTTAAGTGCTTAAGAGGCTTAAATGCTTTTCAGTGCTCATGAGGCCAATTTATAAATATTGATAAATTACTACATGAATTTTTGTATTTCAGATGATACTCACTTATTCAAGTTTATGGTTTCACAAAGAAAATTGGATGCCATCCTTATTGCATCTGAAATCACAGTTAATTACTAGTGATGAGCGAGTACTAAAAAGCTCGGGTGCTCGAGGCTCTGGCCGAGCATCCCAAGATACTCGTGTACTCGGCCCGAGCACCGAGCCCAATGTTATCCTATGGGAGACCCGAGTATTTTTCTAAAATCATCCCCGGCAGCATGTAGAAACCCTAAAAATGTCACAAAAGTCTCAGAAGAGTGCTCAAATGGCATGGCAACAGCATGGGGAAGATCCCTTGAAGCATTTATCACTCAAAAGTCACAGCTGTGAACAATTTTGTCCGCGTTTTACGCCATTTTTACGGACTCACTAGAAAACCTTCCAACATGACACCAAAATGAATTTTCATGGCGGAAATGTTAAGGGCACATACCCAATAGTGAGATAGAGCTGGTGTATGTTACTTTTGGAGATTACATAAAAGATTTTACGTGAAAACATTGTGTGGCACTCCGATGTCCCTGAGAAGAGACGTACATGAAGGCCTCTTGAGTCTAATGTGCCCATTTTGAGGAAGTGGGTCTATTGTAGTATAGCCCTTTGGCAGGGCAGCCAAAAATTGGGAGGCTCCACGTTGTCCCTGGATAGAGACGTGCATGAGGGCCTGTAAACCTGAAGTGCCCATTGTAAGGAAGTGGGTCTATTGTAGTATAGCCCTTTGGCAGGGCAGCCAAAAATTGGGAGGCTCCACGTTGTCCCTGGATAGAGACGTGCATGAGGGCCTGTAAACCTGAAGTGCCCATTGTAAGGAAGTGGGTCTATTGTAGTATAGCCCTTAGGCAGGGCAGCCAAAAATTGGGAGGCTCCACATTGTCCCTGGATAGAGACGTGCATGAGGGCCTGTAAACCTGAAGTGTCCATTGTCAGGAAGTGGGTCTATTGTAGTATAGCCCTTAGGCAGGGCAGCCAAAAATTGGGAGGCTCCACATTGTCCCTGGATAGAGACGTGCATGAGGGGCTCAAAACATTGTTCCATTGCCAAGGAGCGGGTCTCCTGTCGTTGTAATGTCCATTCTGAAAGAATGGGCGAAAAAATTTACCACTGGGGGTATACCTGAAACAAAGGCCTAACTATTGTAACGGTCATCATGGTGGCGCATGAGGAGAAGGAGGAGCAGTCCAGCGATTATCCAAAGTCCAGAAGTGTGTACCCATGGGTGAGTGGAGGTACATTGCAAATTCCCGTTACAAACTTTAAATTCCGCTCTCATTTGCTGGTGGTGTGGTGAAGTTTGGCCCAATCCAACCCTTGTTCATCTTGATCAGAGTCAGCCTGTCAGCATTTTCAGTTGACAGGCGGGTGCGTTTATCTGTAATGATTCCACCTGCGGCACTAAAAACACGCTCTGACAAAACGCTAGCGGCAGGGCAGGCCAGGACTTCCAAGGCGTAGAGAGCCAATTCATGCCACGTGTCCACCTTGGATACCCATTAATTGTAAGGCACAGAGGAATGTCGGAGTACAGTTGTTCGATCTGCAAGGTACTCCTTGAGCATCTGGGCAAACTTAGGATTTCTTGTGGCACTACCCCGCACCTCAGGGGCTGTGGTATGTGAGGGGCTGAGAAAACTGTCCCACATCTTAAAGACTGTTCCCCTACCTCTGGCGGATTGGACTTGTGCCCCTCTCGGCTGTACGCCTTGGTTGTCCACTGATTCCTGACCTATGCCGCTAGCGTTTTGTGAGGGGAATGCTTTGCCTACTTCCGTGACTATGGCCTTCCGGAACTGCTGCATTTTGGCTGACCTCTCCACCTCGGGAATAAGAGACATAAAGTTCTCCTTGTAGCGTGGGTCTAACAGTGTTACCAACCAGTAATGATTGTCGGCCAAGATGTTCTTAACGCGAGGGTCACGAGACAGGCAGCTTACCATAAAGTCAGCCATGTGCGCCAGACTCTTAACAGCCAGTACTTCAGTATCCTGACCAACACGATGACTGAACATGCTGTCCTCCTCCTCCTCCTCCTCCTCCTCATCTACCCTGTCCTCTGGCCAGCCACGCTGAACCGAGGATATGACTGGTGTGCATGTCATATCCTCAATTTGGCCGGAGAGTTGCTCCATGTCTTCATCCTCCTCCTCGTCATAGTCCTCCACTGCATGTTGTGATGAGACGAGGCTGGGCTGTGTGTTATCACCCACACCCACTACTGTTTCTTGCTCCAACTCATCGCGCTCTGCCTGCAATGCATCATGTTTGTTTTTGAGCAGAGACCGTTTTAGAAGGCAGAGAAGCGGTATGGTGACGCTAATAATGGCGTCATCACCACTCACCATCTTGGTGGAGTCCTCAAAGTTTTGGAGGATGGTACATAGGTTGGACATCCATCTCCACTCCTCAGGTCACGGTGTTATGTGTGGAGTTTGACCCATTTCCCGATGGCTTAGGTGATGCAGGTACTCAACAACTGCCCTCTTCTGCTCACATATCCTGACCAACATGTGCAGAGTTGAATTCCAACGCGTGGGGACATCACACACCAGTCTGTGAGCCGGAAGATGCAAACGGCGCTGAAAGCCGGCAAGGCCGGCTGAAGCAGTAGGTGACTTTCGAAAATGTGCAGACAGGCGGCAAACTTTTACCAGCAGATCAGACAGCTCTGGGTATGACTTTAGAAACCGCTGAACCACGAGGTTGAGCACACGGGCCACGCATGGAACATGTGTCAGCTGGCCTCTCCTCAAAGCCGCCACCAGGTTCCGGCCATTGTCACACACGACCTTTCCTGGCTTTAGGTTCAGAGGTGTGAGCCAGTGATCTGCCTGCTGTTTCAGAGCTGTCCACAGCTCTTCTGCATTGTGGGGTTTGTCACCTATGCAGATTAGCTTCAGCACAGCCTGTTGCCGCTTCGCCGAGGCAGTGCTGCAGTGCTTCCAGCTTGGGACTGGTGTGGAGGGTAAAGTGGATGAGGATGCGCAGGAGGAGGAGGAGGCTGAAGAGCATGACATTCCGGAGCTGTAGAGTGTGGGTGAAACCCTGACTGAGGTAGGGCCTGCAAACCTTGGTGTGGGAAGGACGTGTTCCGTCCCTCGCTCAGACTGGGTCCCAGCTTCCACAATATTAACCCAGTGTGCCGTCAACGAGATGTAGCGGCCTTGCCCACAAGCACTTGTCCACGTGTCTGTGGTTAGGTGGACTTTGGGTGAAACAGCGTTGTTCAAGGCACATAATATACAGGAGGAGAAGAGTAAAGTGCAATTATAATATTTTATTAGAATACACAAGAAAAGGATAAAAAATGGTACACTACCAAAAAATTGTTTAGGGATACAAACATATTAGACCCAAGGAAATTCATAGTGGCCCATCCAATTCTATCTAGATTATTCAGTATAGAAATCAGAGTTAAGTAAGGGCAAACCAGTAAAAGGGTCTAATAAGAACAGTGTAAATGTATCAAAAGGGGACTGTCATACACTTATAATCCATACATCAAACCATGATTCCCCACCATGTAATGGTAGGAAATCATGGTGATCGTGCTGGAAGCACCATATAAGAAAAGATGTTAGTGCTAATGTAGTAAAAATAGCACCACATATAAGTGCAACCCCAATGTGCAAGGTAGAGAAATTTTCTTACCTAAAGTGCTGAAGTGCAGTATCAGTAAAAAAACCGCGGTGCTAATCAGCAACCAAGAGACGCAGTCACACCTTGATAAAGCTATTAAATCCTCGCGAAACGCGTCGGATGGAGACCCCTGGCCATTTATAGGGATACCTTTATTCTATTTGGGACTGCGTAGTGCTGGCACCCTCCCTGCCTAAATTTGGTAGGCCTGGTGCTCATATCTAATGGCTCTTAATGTGAGTTATGTGTTGTTAATAGTTGTTCAGGGCACGTGTGATGTTTTGTGACACGTGGTTATGCAATGCGGGGACGGCACACCGGGAGAAATAGTGGCGACTGGGGAACGAGTAACGTGGGACAGCTGCCGCCATCAGGTCGCAGAATGCTTCTGTCTCCACCAGCCTAAAAGGCAACATTTCCAGCGCAAGCAGTCGCGAAATGTTAGCATTTAGAACTGTGGCATGTGGGGCGTTGGCAGTGTATTTGCGCCTGCGTTCAAAGGTTTGCTGAATGGATAACTGAACGCTGCGCTTGGACAAGGACGTGCTTGATGATGGTGTTATTTCTGCGTAGGCAACTGCAGGTGCAGGACCGGAGGAGGCTTGTTCGCAGGCAGCATGGACAGGGGATTGGCTCGCATGCACAACAAGCGAAGACGTAGCAGTGACATCAGCAAGCACTGCTCCTCGACTCTGTTGTACTTCCCACAAAGTCGGGTGCTTGGCTGACATGTGCCTGATCATGCTGGTGGTGGTCAGGTTGCTAGTTTTGGTACCCCTGCTGATGCTGGCACGGCAGGTGTTGCAAATGGCCTTTTTAGAATCATCTGGAGCCAACTTAAAAATCTGCCAGACTCGGGAAGACCTAACATTTGTACAGGCACCTTGTGTCGTGTTGTTGTTCCGGGGAACGGTTGCCTTACTTCTGCCTGGAGCCACCACCCTGCTTCTTACTGCCTGTTGGGATACTACGCCTCCCTCTCCCTGTGCACTGCTGTCCTCGCTCTGCATATCCTCCTGCCAGGTTGGGTCAGTTACTGGATCATCCACCACGTCGTCTTCCTCTTCCGCACCCTGCTCCTCCTCCTGACTTCCTGACAATTGTGTCTCATCATCGTCCACCCCTTGTTGAGACACGTTGTCAACTTCGTGAGAAAGTGGCTGCTCAAATATTTGGGCATCTGTAGATACGATCTCCTCATGACCCACTTCAACATGAGCTGGCGAGAGGCCAGAATGTGCGAATGGAAACGTGAACAGCTCTTCCGAGTGTCCAAGTGTGGGATCAGTAATGTCCGAGGACGTGTACTCTGCCTGGTGGTAGGAAGGAGGATCAGGTTCTGAAATGTGCGGTGCAGTATCACGGCTACTGACACTTGACCGTGTGGAAGACAGAGTGTTTGTGGTGGTGCCAATCTGACTGGAAGCATTATCCGCTATCCAACTAACAACCTGTTGACACTGGTCTTGGTTCAAGAGCGGTGTACTGCTGCGGTCCCCAAGAATTTGGAACAGGACGTGCGAGCGAGTAGATGTGGCCCTTTGTTGTGGCGAAATTAGAGCTTGCCCACGACCTCGGCCTCTGCCTGCGCCACCATCACGTCCACTTCCTTGTTCGTTGCCAACGCCCTTGCGCATTTTGCAATGCTGTGCTGACGTGTATTCACTAGACTTGTGCGTTATATCCAAGTTTGTGCAAAATGCACACAAGTGCACCTGTACACTGCCACCAACAGGCACACACGTGCGGTTTTTAAATGCAAGCACGGACGCACTAAGAACCTAACAGGTTTTTAGGAGCGACAATTACTGAGAAGTCTGACACTATCAGACACTGCTGACTGACGTGTATTATACACTAGACTTGTGCGTTATATAATAGTTTGTGCAAAACGTGCACCTGTACGCTGCCACCGACAGGCACACACGTGCGGTTTTTAAATGCAAGCACGGACGCACTAAGAACCTAACAGGTTTTTAGGAGCGACAATTACTGAGAAGTCTGACACTATCAGACACTGCTGACTGACATGTATTATTCACTAGACTTGTGCGTTATATAATAGTTTGTGCAAAACGTGCACCTGTACGCTGCCACCTACAGGCACACACGTGCGGTTTTTAAATGCAAGCACGGACGCACTAAGAACCTAACAGGTTTTTAGGAGCGACAATTACTGAGAAGTCTGACACTATCAGACACTGCTGACTGACGTGTATTATTCACTAGACTTGTGCGTTATATAATTGTTTGTGCAAAACGTGCACCTGTACGCTGCCACCGACAGGCACCCACGTGCGGTTTTTAAATGCAAGCACGGACGCACTAAGAACCTAACAGGTTTTTAGGAGCGACAATTACTGAGAAGTCTGACACTATCAGACACTGCTGACTGACGTGTATTATACACTAGACTTGTGCGTTATATAATAGTTTGTGCAAAACGTGTGTCGCGGGCGGAGGAGGGGAAGCCGCGCTCTCCCCACTGCTCGGGTCCGGCTGCCGCGGCTGCTGCGGCCTCCTGCTGCTCGGTGGCTCGAGTGATGGGCCGGATCCCGGGGACTCTGGCGGCGCTCCTCGCCCGTGAGTGAAAGGGGGGTTTTTGGGTGTGGGAATTGTTTATTGTCCGTGACGCCACCCACGGTTGTGGTGATTTGTAGACACCACCGCTGCTCCGTATGGGGATCCCGGGAGTGATGGTATGGGGCAGCTGGATGTTAATCCTCCCCTCCGTGGGTAGGGGGTTTGGTGGTCCCGGGGCCCAGTGATGAGGTGGGTGATGCAGGGCTTGGTGGGATGCAGGGACGCGGGGGCAGCTCTGTGCCTTGCGGCACTGTGGTACTCACTCAGCCTGAGACGATGACACAGTTCTCGGTAAAACACACGGCTGGAAAGACGGTTCCCACGGACGGCTGCACTTGCTTTCCCCAGTAGGTGACGGTGACGGTCCCTTTTTCCTGCACCTAAGATGATGATGGTTGCGATGGGTTCCCACCGGTAACCCGCTCCCCGGCTTGGATATGGGCCGGAGGAGCCCTACTGTGCTCGCAGGCGCTGGCCCTGAGAAACTGGTGCCCTGGCGGTGGCGGTGTCTCTCTGTAACGGTTGGACTGTTGCCTTCAATCGGGACTTGGTTGTTGGGAGACAGTCGTCCCCTTCACTGACGGATTTGGCAAATTATGGCGACTCCTAGCCTTGCCGGGATCCGAAAGGCCGATGCCCTGGTGCTGACTGTTCTTCGTATACTGCTCCAGACCGCCGGGTCACCACCTGTCCGCAGTCCTTCCAGCAACCTCCGAGCAGTCCCCCTGCAGACTATCACCGCCGTCTGCTGACCTTGCTGTCACAGTCCGGGGTACACACCCGGACCAGCTTCAGGCTTTCTTAACTGTCACTTTTTACTCCTTCTCTCAAGCTCCTCTACCACTTCCTTCTACTTCACTGTTTACTCCTTTCCGTCCCTAGCTGGACTGCCTGGTTTTCCCGCCTCCAGAGCTGTGAACTCCTTGGTGGGTGGAGCCAACCGCCTGGCCCACCCCCTGGTGTGGACACCAGCTCCTGGAGGAAGGCAACAAGGATTTTTGGTTAGCTTTGGTGTTCCTAACTGGGGTGTAGGGTGTGGTGGTGTCATGACCTGTGACCCCTGGCTTGCCCAGGGCGTCACATTCCCGCTTAGCAAAATGCAGACCGTCCGCGGGCTGCCCGTCCAACACCGGTTTTATTTTCTAAAAAATATATAAAAAGGTAAAACGGTAACATAACAATTCATGACATCATCCCACATCGGGAGGCACATTTCTTAAACGTTGCAAAACGGTTTACGGTTATGGTCTCCGCTCTCTCCCACCCAAGCAACCTGGCCCTGATGCTGCCCCTAAAACCCAGGCAGCACCCCTTGACCCCAGTCCAGTACAAGTTACCCGAGCGGGATCTGTCCTCCCCCTCCAGAGGGTAGCCACCGGTCCCTGTGGTGGCTGGGCCCCAGCCGGCTCTACTGCGGGCCCTCCCTCCAACCTGCCTCTCCGGAGGCGGCACTGCGGAAACGGTAACGGTAAACAACTTGTTTACAAGCCACTAGCGTCTGTGGTTGCCCTGCAAGTTCACGGGCTTGTCCATGGAAAGTCCTCCATGCAACTTTTTAAACGGTCCCCTCGGGGACAACAATGCCGGCAACGGCCGGTTCCCAATCACGGTTGAATCAGGTGAACTTCACGGTTTCATTTACTTATCATCATTTTTAAACTTTCAGACAAAAACTCTGATGGTCCCAACGGGGACTGCTGCAGCGGGCATCCGCTGCCCTTACTCCGAGTATTCAGCTAGAGCGGATCCATCACCCTCCACCAGCATATCAAACATGCACTGACATGCCCGCTGTGACAGGGGCACCCGGTACCCATTTCCACCGGTACGTGGGGTGTGGAAGACCATTGGACCTCCGACATAACGGGCACGCTCCATTGCCTCTTCCAACTCAACAGCGGACCCGGGGCTGGGGTCGGAGTCATCATCTCTTGTTCCTGCGTCAGGCGGGTCACCGCCAGCTGTCGCAGCCTCCTGGCCTCCAGCATCCAGCACTTCAGCCCCTTCTGCGGTAGCACGGAGCAGCAAATTAGGCGAGCTTACACTGAGGCGCCCCATAAGTAACGGCAAGGGGGATGCATAGGCCGAGACTAGGCCGGGCCCCTCAGCCGCAGCGGCCGGTCCAGGTAGGACATAGGGACGTGGGTCACCAGTCGACTCTGCTACATCCATTCCCCCTCTGTACCTCGGGGCAGTCGTAGTCAGCATCTCCACCTCGCTGGTCCACTGCTCCATCATCTGGAGGATTTGTTCCTGCTGACGCTGGTGGAACTGAATCACCCGGGCCCTCATCCAGGCCACGGTCCCGGGCTCAGGGTCTGGCACCATGCTGTTAAGGGGCCGCGGTTCTAGCGGTTCCCCCTGGTGTACTTCAGGGACGTCCCGGACGTCTGCAGCCGGCTGGTCCGCCGGAGCGGCTGGGCAGGGTATCGCTACCGGTTGGGCAGGTAGCGGGCCTAATGGCGGAGCGGCAGCAGCTATCACGGGTAGCGGGGAGAGAGGCAGGGTGAGCGGAAGCCGGCCGGGCCCCTCAGCTCCAATGGCCGATCCCTCAGGAATACAGGGGCGTGGGTCGCTTACCCGCTCCTCCAAATCCTCTTCCACCTCACGTCTCCACATAGCAGCCACCACGTCCGCCATGTTGGTCTCCCACTCCTCCAGGAGGAGTTGCATGTGGGCTTGCAGACGATTACTCAGCGGGACGGTCCGGTCCCTCAACCACGTCGCCGTGCCGGGCGCGGGGGTTTCGCCGTTATTAGCTGGAGCGGACATCTCGGCAGTCGTGCTTTCCAGTAACTAGCAACAAGATGGCCACAGGGTCCTGGCGTCCCTGCTATTATAGCCACCTCACATGCGTCCAGCCGCCATCGCGTCCCCCTTAGCTTCTTTTTAGCCACTCCTCTATCGGGGCGGGGTTTTGGCCTTCGCGCCTCTGCTACTCGAGAAGACGCTCGAGCGGGGACTTTTCGCGCCAAAGATGGCGGCTTCTGAAATTTTCTGTCAGGACACCTCCGGCGGTAACAAGGTGCACCTCTACCAGACGGCAGAGTGGTAACATCCTGTTCGTGACGCCAAGTTGTCGCGGGCGTAGGAGGGGACGCCGCGCTCTCCCCACTGCTCGGGTCCGGCTGCCGCGGCTGCTGCGGCCTGCTGCTGCTCGGTGGCTCGAGCGATGGGCCGGATCCCGGGGACTCTGGCGGCGCTCCTCGCCCGTGAGTGAAAGGGGGGTTTTTGGGTGTGGGAATTGTTTATTGTCCGTGATGCCACCCACGGTTGTGGTGATTTGTAGACACCACCTCTGCTCCGTATGGGGATCCCGGGAGTGATGGTATGGGGCAGCTGGATGTTAATCCTCCCCTCCGTGGGTAGGGGGTTTGGTGGTCCCGGGGCCCAGTGATGAGGTGGGTGATGCAGGGCTTGGTGGGATGCAGGGACGCGGGGGCAGCTCTGTGCCTTGCGGCACTGTGGTACTCACTCAGCCTGAGACGATGACACAGTTCTCGGTAAAACACACGGCTGGAAAGACGGTTCCCACGGACGGCTGCACTTGCTTTCCCCAGTAGGTGACGGTGACGGTCCCTTTTTCCTGCACCTAAGATGATGATGGTTGCGATGGGTTCCCACCGGTAACCCGCTCCCCGGCTTGGATATGGGCCGGAGGAGCCCTACTTTGCCCGCAGGCGCTGGCCCTGAGAAACTGGTGCCCTGGCTGTGGCGGTGTCTCTCTGTAACGGTTGGACTGTTGCCTTCAATCGGGACTTGGTTGTTGGGAGACAGTGGTCCCCTTCACTGACGGATTTGGCAAATTATGGCGACTCCTAGCCTTGCCGGGATCCGAAAGGCCCCTGCCCTGGTGCTGACTGTTCTTCGTATACTGCTCCAGACCGCCGGGTCACCACCCGTCCGCGGTCCTTCCAGCAACCTCCGAGCAGTCCCCCTGCAGACTATCACCGCCGTCTGCTGACCTTGCTGTCACAGTCCGGGGTACACACCCGGACCAGCTTCAGGCTTTCTTAACTGTCACTTTTTACTCCTTCTCTCAAGCTCCTCTACCACTTCCTTCTACTTCACTGTTTACTCCTTTCCGTCCCTAGCTGGACTGCCTGGTTTTCCCGCCTCCAGAGCTGTGAACTCCTCGGTGGGTGGAGCCAACCGCCTGGCCCACCCCCTGGTGACTGTGGACACCAGCTCCTGGAGGAAGGCAACAAGGATTTTTGGTTAGCTTTGGTGTTCCTAACTGGGGTGTAGGGTGTGGTGGTGTCATGACCTGTGACCCCTGGCTTGCCCAGGGCGTCACACGTGCACCTGTACGCTGCCACAGACAGGCACACACGTGCGGTTTTTAAATGCAAGCACGGCCCACTAAGATCCTAACAGGTTTTTAGGAGCGACAATTACTGAGAAGTCTGACACTATCAGACACTGCTGACTGACGTGTATTATACACTAGACTTGTGCGTTATATAATAGTTTGTGCAAAACGTGCACCTGTACGCTGCCACCGACAGGCACACACGTGCGGTTTTTAAATGCAAGCACGGACGCACTAAGAACTTAACAGGTTTTTAGGAGCGACAATTACTGAGAAGTCTGACACTATCAGGACTGTTTTAGGCCTCTGCCACACTCACGTGAATTTCACGCACGTGCCGAGAGACACGTATTTTCCCTGCGTGTTGTGTGCAGGTAAGTACGTGTCTCTGGTACGTGCGTGACACGTGTGTTCTACGTGTGCTATCCGCGATAGCACACGTAGAATCAGTAATTATTATACTCACCTGGTCCTTCCTGACGTCCGCGGTGCTGTCCGTGGTGCTGATCCTCGGTCTCCAGCCCTCCCGTCTCCCCGCTGCTGCTGCTGCCAGGCAGTGAAGTGAATATTCAATGAGAATAATGAGCGGCGGTCGGCAGCAAGAGGCAGCAGCGGCAGAGGCAGGAGGGCTGGAGAAGGTGAGTTAATGTTTTTTTTTTTTTTCCCTGACATGTGTGTTTACTCCGGCGCGTGTCACACGGGACCGCATCCACACTACACCCGTGTGGTACGGGTGCGGGCCGTGTAACACCCGTGCTGCCGGAGAAAACACTGACATGTCAGCGCTTTGAAAATCGCACACACGTACAAACGCACACGGACACACGTTCCGTGTGGTTTTACGTGTGTGTGCCTGCTACAATAGGGTAGCATTGGTTAAAGTGTCTCCGTGCCGCCGGTACGTGTAAAAAATGACAAACACGTGCCGGCAGCACGGATGTGTGGCACAGGCCTTAGACTGTGTACACCAGCCCCAGATATGATGAAGGCTGGTATACGGTCACCTCTAGGAATGGCTATATACCCTGCCTGCCTGCCTGCCTGTATTCTGCTACAATAGTCCTGACAAGGACTCTTCTGGTCACTAGCCTGTATTCCGACCTGGCTATACCCTGCCTGTATACAGCAACAATAGTCCTGAGAAGGACTCTGCAACTGTACTCTGACCTGGCTATACCCTGCCTGCCTGTATACAACTATAATAGTCCTGAGAAGGACTTCTGGTCACACTGTTTGCAGCCCTGCTACGGAAATAACTATAAAGGGCCGCAAACCTTTCCCTGAAGCAGCAACACTCTCCCTGCACTGACTGTCTGGATGGCTGTGAGCAGAGCACAGCGCGCCCACCGGTATAAAGGCTCGGTCACGCTGTGCAGGCCGGCCAATCACTGCAATTCCACAACTAACAGGGCTGTGGCATTGCAGTGGTCTGCCAGCCAATCCCTGCATGAGGGCTGGCTCTCAAATGAACGCCAACATGCAGGGATGAAGACCACGAGTACAGCACGAGTATCGCGAGATTACTCGGTCCCCGCCGAGTAGCCCGAGTACAGTGATACTCGTGCGAGTACCGAGTAGTAACAAGCATACTCGCTCATTACTATTAATTACCATTTTAACCTAGGAAACTATATTTGATCATGTCTATTTCAACTGTTGACGTATATATATATATATGGATGCCACATGAATGTAGAAAACATTTTCCAACACGCAAAATAGCTGTCGGTCATTCTATTGATTTTTCAGGGACTAGTATTTCTCCTGGACTCCTTCATATATAGAGGAATGTTTAGCTTGGCTGTCTGCTCTTCAGTTCTCTGAGAGAGCTGCTGCTGGAAGCCTAAAGAGTGCTTTACACGCTGCGATATCGCTAACGATATATCGTCAGGGTCACGGTGGTTGTGACGCACATCCGGCACCGTTAGCGACATCGCAGCGTGTGACAGCTAGGAGCGACGTGCAACGATCGCAAAAACGGCAAAAATTGTTGAGCGTTGTCACGTCGCTCCTTTACCAAATATCGATGATGGTGCATGCCGCTGGTTGTTCGTTGCTCCTGCGACATCACACATCGCTATGTGTGACACCGCAGGAGCGACGAACATCTCCTTACCTCCGTCCACCGGCAATGAGGAAGGAAGGAGGTGGGCGGCATGTTCCGGCCGCTCATCTCTGCCCCTCCTCTGCTTTTGGCCAGCCGTTTATTGACGCCGCTATGACGTCGCTGTGACGCCGAACGCACCTCCCCTTTGAAGGAGGGAATGTTCGGCGGTCACAGTGACGTCGCTGATCAGGTATGATGTTCGCTACGGCAGCGATCGCCCGTACTACGGGGGCGGGTGCTATCGCGCACGACATCGCTAGCAATAGCTAGCGATGTCGCAGTGTGTAAAGCACCCTTTAGTCTGCTACATTGATCACAGACACCAGAGAAGTTATTGGGTGAGAATCAGAAGTCTGAACAGATCTCGGCGCTGTTCTCACAGCTGGAAAAGTTTGTTAAAATCTCTGTTTGACAGTTTAAGGGGTACTTTGCACACTACGACATCGCAAGCCGATGCTTGCGATGCCGAGTGCGATAGTCCCCACCCCCGTCGCAGCTGCGATATCTTGTGATCGCTGCCGTAGCGAACATTATCGCTACGGCAGCTTCACATGCACTTACCTGCCCTGTGACGTCGCTCTGGCCGGCGAACCGCCTCCTTACTAAGGGAGCAAGTCGTGCGGCGTCACAGCGACGTCACACGACAGGCGACCAAAAGAAGCGGAAGGGCGGAGATAAGCGGGACGTAAACATGTGCGTCACTTTCGATTTGACCCCACCGACATCGCACCTGCGATATCGTAGTTTGCAAAGTACCCCTTAGAGTAGGTGCAGGGACCTTAGGTTAAAAACATGACTCCAGTGCTAAAAAACCCCCCAAAACATTGGAGCGTTGCTTTGAAATAAATGTTTTAACCCCTTAACGACCGCGGGTGGTAAAATTACGTCCTAGCGGTCATAGGGTTAATCAGAATCGCTATCCGCCCATGCCGTTTAACCCCTTAAATGGCGCTGTCAATAAGTGACAGCGCCATTATGATCGCGAGCGTGGCAAACAATTACACACCGCTGATACCGGAAGTCACGTGACGTGATCACGTGACTTTCGGGGGTTGTCATGGTAGCACAGGATCATGTGATGACTAACTTTCTTTTCACCCGACACAAAAGCTGGCTGAGACATGAAATGAGTATATCTGCTGTTCACAGCTGGGTAGCTGTGATCAGCAGATATGGCAGGGCGATCAGACTACTGATCCATATAATCCCCTAGAGGACCTTGTAAAATAAAAAAAAGTTTTAAAAAAATTAAAAAAAAATTAAAAAAAACTAAAATCACCCCCTATTCTCCCTATTGAAAATGAAAGGCTTAAAAAAATAAGAAATATACAAATATTTGGTATCGCCGCATTCAGAAATGCGCCTGATCTATCAAAATATAAAATCAATTAATATGATCGGTAAATGGCGTAGCAGCAAAAAAATTCCAAACGACAAAATTAAGTTTTTTGGTCGCCACAAATTCTGTGCTAAATGCAATAACAGGCAATTAAAACGTAGCATATGCACAAAAATGATACCAATAAAAACGTCAGCTGGAGTTGCAAAAAATAAGCCATCACTGAGCCATAGATACCGAAAAATGAGAACGCTACGGGTCATGGAATATGGTGTAAAACGTACGCCACTTTTTTCGGACAAAATTCTGATCTTTTTAACCCCTTAGATACAAGTAAACCTATACATATTTGTTGTCTACAAACTCGCACCGACCTCAGGCATTACACTGACACATCAGTTTTATCATATAGTGAACACTGTAAATAAAATGTCTCAAAAACAATAGTGCTATCGCATTTTGTTTTGCAATTTTTCCGTATTTGGAATTTTTTCCGTTTTCCAGTACACTATACTGTATGGTAAAACTCATGGTTTCATTTAAAAATACAGCTTGTTCCACAAAAAAGCAAGCCCTCACATGACCATATTGACTGAAAAATAAAAAAAGTTACGTCTCTGAAGAAAAATGGCAAAAAATAAGGGAAAGTGCAAAATCGGCCGGTCGTGAAGGGATTAAAGGAAAATAGTCTGAAAACTAAGTTTTTAACAGCTAAGGTGTAGAGATGAGCAAACCTCTAGAGGCTCGAGTTCGGTTCGCCGAATGGAGGTCGCATTCGAGTTCAGTTCGGCGAACCGTTCGACGAACCTCTCGAACCCCATTGAAAACAATGGGAGGCAATCACAAACACATAAAAACACCTAGAAAACACCCTCAAAGGTGTCCAAAAAGTGACAAACAACTCCCAAGACAACACAAACACATGGGAAAGTGACAAGGACAAAAACTCATGCGAAAACTAAACAGCTGGACGAGGAAAAAGAGGAGGAGACACAGATAAAATCATGCAAAACACACCAAGGGGACTCCAATCCAAGCAGACTCTCCCTTTTTTCCAAAAATTGGGCCACACAGACACCCCTTCAGTGGCATCACTTGTGCCCTAGTTGCAAACAGGATGTTTTGATTTGCATCAAGCACATTCCAAAATACGCCATCCTTAACTGTCCCCAGGATGACACCGGGGTAGGTAGCAAAGTCCTTGATGAACCAAGACTTAGTCTTCTTGGCTCATTTTTAAAAACACAGCAAGCGGACTCCAAGCAGAGTCTCCCTTTTTTCCAAAAATTGGGCCACACAGACACCCCTTCAGTGACATCACTTGTGCCCTAGTTGCAAACTTGACAGGTACATTAGCATCAAGCACATTCCAAATCCACAAGCCTTTACTCTCCCCAGGATGACACAGGGGTAGTAAAGTCCTTGCGGATCCATGACTTGTTCATCTTGATGAACGTTAGTCTGTCCACATTGTCACTGGACAGACCCGTGCGCTTATCTGTCAGCACACACCCTGCAGTACTAAAGACACGTTCAGAGACAACGCTGGCTGCGGGACATGAGAAGATCTCCAAGACATAAGTGGCGAACTCAGGCCATTTTTCAAGATTTGAAGCCCAAAATGAGCAAGGCTCCAGTTGCAAAGTCATGGCATCGATGTTCATTTGGAGATACTCCTGTATCATCCTCTCCAGCCATTGACTATGTGTCAGACTTGTTGTCTCTGGTGGCCTTGGAAAGGATGGTCTAAAAAAATTATGAAAAGATTCAATAAAATTGCTGTTACCAGCACCAGATACGGTGCTGCTGGTACGGTTAGACTGTTGAAGATGACGAGACCGTCCCATGTTTGTCAAGTTACAACTGGGAGATTGACTCTGTGCACCACTGGCGTTTGGTGGAAAAGCCGAGCTAAGATTGAGTAACAGCTTCTGCTGATACTTCTGCATACATGCGTCCCTTTCTATCGCTGGAATTATTTCACAAAATTTTGACTTGTACCGGGGATCTAATAGTGTGGCAACCCAGTAGTCATCATTACTTCTAATTTTGACAATCCGAGTATCATGTTGTAGGTAGTGCAGCAAGAAGGCGCTCATGTGTCTTGCGCATCCATGCGGACCAGCTCACTGTGTTTGTGGCATAAAGGTGCTAATCGTGCTTTCTTCCTGTGATATCTTCCCCCAACCTCGTTCAACTGAAATTTGACCAAGGTCTCCCTCATCTGCTGAGTCTTCCATGTCCATCGAGAGTTCGTCCTCCATTTCTTCCTGGTCCCCTGCACCTTCCTCAACATTTTGTCTGCTACCATGCTCCCTTGTTAATCCCTCATCACCACCGCCCCATGCCTGCCGCCTTGGTGATGATGGACGTCTGGACCTTGTAGATGTTGGTATCCCTTCTGCATATGAATCCTCCTGTACTTCCTCCCCTTCCTCTTGTCCCACCCCCTGACTCCGAATAGTGTTTAGCGTTTGCTCCAGCATGTAAATTACTGGAATTGTGATGCTGATAATGGCATTGTCAGCGCTAAACATATTTGTCGCCATGTCGAAACTGTGCAGAAGGGAGCATAGGTCCTTGATCTGAGACCACTCCATCAGCATGATCTGCCCCACCTCTGCATCTTGTTGGCCCAGGCTATAGGTCATAACGTATTGCACCAGGGCTCGGCGGTGCTGTCACAGTCGCTGCAACATGTGGAGAGTCGAATTCCAGCGTGTCGCCACATCGCATTTCAGGCGATGAACCGGCAGGCCGAATGACTTCTGGAGCGATCAGCTGCGGCGGTTGAACGGCAGAAGTAAGGAGAGAGTGACCTTGCCCTGTGCAGAAGCCCATCTAGGCCGGGATAGTGGGTTAAAAATTGCTGGACAACAAGGTTCAACACGTGAGCCATACAAGGCACGTGTGTCACCTTGCCCCGGCAAAGGGCCGCACCCAGGTTTGCAGCATTGTCGCACACGGCCTTCCTTGGCTGCAGGTTGAGTGGAGACAACCATTTACGAAACTCGGACCGGAGAGCTGACCACAACTCATCCGCTGTGTAACTCTTATTTCCAAGACATTTCAAGCTAAAGACCGCCTGATGCCGTTGAGCTCTGCTGCCAGCATAGTAAGGAGGTGTGCAGGTTTCCTTGTGCGCAGTTGCAATGTGGGTGGCCTGACCAGGCAGGCTTGGGGCAGAGGTGGAGGACCCAGACGAGGTTGAGGAGGCAGACGCAGTGGAGGAACTTCGACATACAGAGAATTGATGCACAAGCCGTGGGGACGGCAAGACTTGTTTAGCAGACCCTTCTCCATGTATCACTATAGTTACCCAGTGCCCAGTCAGCGACATGTAACGCCCCTGTCCATGCTTACTGGTCCAAGTATTGGTGGTTAAATGCACCTGTTCACACACAGAGTTTCTCAAGGAAGCGGTGATGTTGTGTGCGACATGCTAGTGTAGCGCAAGCACACCTTTCTTGGAGACGTAGTGGCGACTGGGCATCTGGTACTGGGGCACTGTGACGGACATAAGGTCTCGAAAATCCTCTGTGTCCACCAGGCGGAAAGGCAGCATTTCGGTAGCCAAGAGCTTACAGAGGGATAAAGTCAACCTCTTAGTTTTGTCATGGCTCGGAGGAAATGGCCTTTTATTTGTCCACATCTGAGGGACCGAGATCTGGCTGCTGTGTGGAGATGGTGGTGAGTAGGGTGTCCCTGCAAAACTGTAGGTCTGTGAGGAAAGTGCAGGCGGAGACATGATGTTGCCTTCATCCAAAGTTGGTGCTCTCGATGTCTGAGAGAGCTGTACACCAGCACTTCTTTCCCCTTCCAAACCAACTGACGACCAACCAAGCAAACTGCCTGTTGCGGTTAAAGTGGTGGAAGGTCTGCGTGGAAGAACAGGTCTGACAGCTGTCCCCACAGTCATAGAAGATGAAGAGCGCGCGGATGCACTGGAAGGGGCAGGCGGTGGTTGGCCCGCTCCACTAGGCCGCATTGCAACACAGTGAGCTTTCCACTGGGACTTATGCTTGTTATTCATGTGACGAGTCATGGAAAAAGTTGTCAAACTGG
Source organism: Anomaloglossus baeobatrachus (assembly GCF_048569485.1). Classification (NCBI taxonomy): domain Eukaryota; kingdom Metazoa; phylum Chordata; class Amphibia; order Anura; family Aromobatidae; genus Anomaloglossus; species Anomaloglossus baeobatrachus. The sequence goes on from NC_134356.1 coordinate 395,223,638, forward strand.
TGAGGCTTTGGCCTCTACTTATAGATTGGCAACAAATTTTACAGATCACATGATTTGGGAGATCCTTTGCAAGGTCACAAAAGGACCAGGCTAGGCAAGGCTTAGAGGATATGCAACCTGCAGAGCCACCCTAACTTGTGCTCAGCGGCAGAGTGGTGGCTGAGGATGCACTTGTTGACGTGCTTCCAGTACTCCGACTCAGTCCAGGAAGGCGCAAGGTTAATTCGTCGTCAGTTGCATCCTCCTCCACCGCCTCTGGTGACCTCCTCGAGTGCCTGACTGAGGGTTGACAGTATGTGGGATCTAGAACTTCATCATCAAGCGTTGTGTTTGCACTCCCCTCGCCCTCAGACCTAACCTCTTCCTGCCCTGACTGAATAGTTAAGTTGTCATTCCAATCTGGTATCTGCGTCTCATCATGATCAGTATGTTCCTCACTGTCTCCACCAACAGGTGTTACAGTTTGGGAATGAGGGTCTACATTATTCTCAGAAACTTGGTCATCAGGGCCTGAATCTGACTCACAAAGCTTCTGGGCATCACTGCAGACCATTTCCTGGTCTGTACTCACTGTAGCTTGGGAGCAGACCTCTGATTCAAAGCCTATAGTGTGACTGAACAGCTCTGCAGACTCAGCCATCTCTGTTACACCATACTCTGCAGGGCGGGTGGAGACTTGAGAGCTGGGAGAAAGCAAATGTGATTGGGATGACAACTCAGAGGAATGTTATTTTTTGGACTTTGAAGTTGAGGTGGAGGAGAGGCCACTTGTTGTAGCACTTGAGATCCATTTAAGCATGTGTTTTTTTTTGTGCATCGTCTACCTTTGTTCCAGTTGTTTTGTTCCGTAAAAAGGTAGCATATCGGATTGTCCACGGAAAGTAGTAGACATCTTACTTTTGCTGGAAGATGGCCTATCTTCAGCAGATGTTAATGTAGCTTCCCACCTTCCCCACGGACACAAACTTTTTTTCCTTTTCCAACACGCCTGTTCCCCTTTCCACCAGCATCTGTCCTTTTGCCACTCATTTTGTTAGCGACAAGATTGGACACTTAAAATGTGGTAGCAAAAATTGAGAGGTGTGTAGATTGCAGAGGTGGTCTAGCTTTATTGACAGCTGAAGAACCAACACTGACTATCCCTGACAATGCAACTATGGCCCTAAAACTGACAGCACTGTTTGCTGTAAAAATAGCGTAGCAAAAATGGGCAGGAGGGTAGAAGAACAAAAAACCGAATATAGATACCAAGGTAGAGTATACTTAACAAAAACCGAAAATTCCTTTTACCTAAAATCACAATATTTATTGGACATATATGCCACAAACAGAGTACATACAAACATAAAGTTGGATTAAATTATCATTGAAAAGAAAGGCGAGAAAACTTTTCCCTCCTTCACCCTTCCTTACAAACGGAGGTCGGCGTTCTAATTAGTAATAACGCCCCCGTTCCACGTCGACTGATGTCCTATACTGACCCTCCACTCACTTTCAAAAGGACATAGAGTGTGTCTAAATAGAAGTGGGTAAGGTGTAACAACAAAGAAAAGAGCCCACAAGATTATGAACACACATTAAATTGTGCAGAGGAGAGATGTCCGTCACTAATCATCTGTCATAAACTAGTGGGGATCGGTCAGACTATGTCATCCAGTCGACATGCAATAAAATTACAGATACATTAATTGACTTAAGCTGTTATTTGTCCAGGATTCACCCTACGCGTTTCGCCCCATAATTAGGAAAAAAGGGGCTCATCAGGGGTATAACAGCATGGATCCTTGAAACACACAGCTTCAGACCTAGAATAGAACAAAGGATTTGTTTTGTCTCAGACCAAAAAGAAAAACTGTTGTAGTTACCACAATATCGCATAAACACTGACCATTATAAACTTGGACCGTTAGATAATATGATACGTCAACCAAAGAACAGTGATAAAATCACCACTTCATGCACCTAGCGATCAAAAAATGGAGGGGCATTTTTATATAGATATTAAAGCAAGCTCTTCAGAATATATATTTGAGGAACAACATCATAACAATACTGATAATGGTCCAATACCTGATAAAAAGGTTGCCAACCATACAGTCTGAATAGGGTTCAGGCCAAATTGCCACCACAGACAGTATCCACACGTCCAGACAGTATGTCACATGAAATAAGCAACCTTAATAAAAAATCAGATTATATAAACCAATTATAACCATCCTCAATTAGGCACCAAAAAATTATTGTGCACGCCGTCAGCCTGCTAGTGAAAGATAGTACTCAGTGCCCAAGACATAACACCACCCATAATGTGTAGATCACACCAGGGAACATACATACCCAGGTTTTCAGAGGACAACAATATTATAAGCAGAGTCCTAGGATAGCATTAAAGGCCTCTGTAATACCAATCATATAGAAAAAGTGTTGGCAAAATCTGCTGTTTTCACCTGAGCATATACATATACAAATAGGCACGAACAACAGAACCATATTCCATAAAGAAAACAAAATACCTGAATAGTATCATGGAAACAGTCCCCAGGTAACGATGTGTACTCCATCTGGGTGTTCATTCACTGGCTGATACTCAATATCCCATTTAAATAGTTGAAAATCGCGCCAAAAACCAGAAAACAGGACATTTCCTGTCGGGCCGTGCAACCACCAAAATCTACCATCTCTATCCCACGCCGATAGTTCCGGCGTAAAAACGTTCCCATACACTGCGCGTGCGCGCCAAAACATCTCGCGCATGCGCACCGTGAACAGCAACAGTCATATTGACCGCGTCTGTCAGTGCAACCGCCAGAGAATCCCCGCGGATGTTTAACCCCTGCCGATAGTTCCGACACAAAACATATTCCCATGCACTACGCAAGTGCGTGGGCACAATAATACACTATGCTCACGCCGCCGTAGGGCGCGCACGCGCACTCAGATGGACGGAAAGTGCTGTGAGACAAATATAATACCGATATCTATGTGTATCAAAGAGTATATATTAACACCCATAAGCATACATAATATACCATATATGCCAATCTGGGTAAGTAAACAAAGGAAAAGAAGGGGTATATATGTTCAATCACAGTTATTTGGAAAACCTTATATACTGGCAGATGGCCTATCTCGGTATATATTAAACAGGGAGAGTATGAGCACATAGTCAAAAGGGTAGAAGTACATGAAAGCGGTGCGGATATATAAATTATTTCATCACAGGTATAGAAGAATGCAAATGGCCAGGGCATATACTTAATATATCCACAAGAGGGACAAAATTATAAAAATATAAAATTGGTCAAATATAGACAAATGAGCTTAATCAAAAAAGTCAATAGAAGAGATTACTGATGTTCCTACACTGTTTAATTACATATATATAATGGGAAAAAACAAGACCCAACCATATAATGCTGGGATACAATAAAATGTCTCAGTCCACTACAGACCATGGTAATATAGAAGAATGGCCAAATTTCAATTTATCCTATTATAAAAAGCTAGTATAGCTAATTTGCTCATTCAGGCCATCTGGGAACACGGACTCCATCCAGAAAATCCATCTGGCCTCCCTTTGTAATAAGATTTTGTCCCAATCACCCTTACGTACGGGTTCGGGGACAGCCTCAATACATTTAAACCTAACACCATCAAAAAGCCCTCCATGTTCTGAGTTAACATGTCTTGCTATCGGGGTATCTCTCTTATTACGGATGTCCCCAAGGTGCTCCCCTATCCGAACATGAAGTTGTCTCTTGGTCTTTCCAACGTAGATTTTCGGACAGGTACATGTGAAGAGATAAATTACCCCTTGGGTCCTACAATTTGCAAACGATCTGTTTCTATAAACCCTACCAGTCCGCGCACTCTGGAATTCCCTTGAAGGATCAATAAAACAACAGAATTTACAAGACCTACATTTAAAAGTCCCATGCTCCCTTTGTTGTAACCACGTTGAACCTAGGTTCACGGGAGGAGAAAAATGACTTTTTACAACCAGATCCTTGACGTTGCATCCTCTCCTAAACGTCACTGCAGGATATGGAAAGATGGTTCCCTCCAGGTCCGTGTCCTGTTGTAGTATGCTCCAATGGTTCCGCAGGATTCTCATGACTTGGGGGTTCTGATCATCGAACGTTGCTATCAATCTAGTTCTAGTCGTTTCAAATTGTTCAAATGATCTAGAGTTTGAGCGACAAGCATCCCAATTATCCAAAAGATTCTGTGATCGGGGTTACCCGAAAAAAATTATAAGTAATGCTTTCAATCAAGCAGCTCGAACGGATAGATTGAGCCTTCTGCATAACACCAATAAGAAGGAAGAAACGACTAGAACTAGATTGATAGCAACGTTCGATGATCAGAACCCCCAAGTCATGAGAATCCTGCGGAACCATTGGAGCATACTACAACAGGACACAGACCTGGAGGGAACCATCTTTCCATATCCTGCAGTGACGTTTAGGAGAGAATGCAACGTCAAGGATCTGGTTGTAAAAAGTCATTTTTCTCCTCCCGTGAACCTAGGTTCAACGTGGTTACAACAAAGGGAGCATGGGACTTTTAACTGTAGGTCTTGTAAATTCTGTTGTTTTATTGATCCTTCAAGGGAATTCCAGAGTGCGCGGACTGGTAGGGTTTATAGAAACAGATCGTTTGCAAATTGTAGGACCCAAGGGGTAATTTATCTCTTCACGTGTACCTGTCCGAAAAACTACGTTGGAAAGACCAAGAGACAACTTCGTGTTCGGATAGGGGAGCACCTTGGGGACATCCCTAATAAGAGAGATACCCCGATAGCAAGACATGTTAACTCAGAACATGGAGGGCTTTTTGATGGTGTTAGGTTTAAATGTATTGAGGCTGTCCCCGAACCCGTACGTAAGGGTGATTGGGACAAAATCTTATTACAAAGGGAGGCCAGATGGATTTTCTGGATGGAGTCCGTGTTCCCAGATGGCCTGAATGAGCAAATTAGCTATACTAGCTTTTTATAATAGGATAAATTGAAATTTGGCCATTCTTCTATATTACCATGGTCTGTAGTGGACTGAGACATTTTATTGTATCCCAGCATTATATGGTTGGGTCTTGTTTTTTCTCATTATATATATATATGTAATTAAACAGTGTAGGAACATCAGTAATCTCTTCTATTGACTTTTTTGATTAAGCTCATTTGTCTATATTTGACCAATTTTATATTTTTATAATTTTGTCCCTCTTGTGGATATATTAAGTATATGCCCTGGCCATTTGCATTCTTCTATACCTGTGATGAAATAATTTATATATCCGCACCGCTTTCATGTACTTCTACCCTTTTGACTATGTGCTCATACTCTCCCTGTTTAATATATACCGAGATAGGCCATCTGCCAGTATATAAGGTTTTCCAAATAACTGTGATTGAACATATATACCCCTTCTTTTCCTTTGTTTACTTACCCAGATTGGCATATATGGTATATTATGTATGCTTATGGGTGTTAATATATACTCTTTGATACACATAGATATCGGTATTATATTTGTCTCACAGCACTTTCCGTCCATCTGAGTGCGCGTGCGCGCCCTACGGCGGCGTGAGCATAGTGTATTATTGTGCCCACGCACTTGCGTAGTGCATGGGAATATGTTTTGTGTCGGAACTATCGGCAGGGGTTAAACATCCGCGGGGATTCTCTGGCGGTTGCACTGACAGACGCGGTCAATATGACTGTTGCTGTTCACGGTGCGCATGCGCGAGATGTTTTGGCGCGCACGCGCAGTGTATGGGAACGTTTTTACGCCGGAACTATCGGCGTGGGATAGAGATGGTAGATTTTGGTGGTTGCACGGCCCGACAGGAAATGTCCTGTTTTCTGGTTTTTGGCGCGATTTTCAACTATTTAAATGGGATATTGAGTATCAGCCAGTGAATGAACACCCAGATGGAGTACACATCGTTACCTGGGGACTGTTTCCATGATACTATTCAGGTATTTTGTTTTCTTTATGGAATATGGTTCTGTTATTCGTGCCTATTTGTATATGTATATGCTCAGGTGAAAACAGCAGATTTTGCCAACACTTTTTCTATATGATTGGTATTACAGAGGCCTTTAATGCTATCCTAGGACTCTGCTTATAATATTGTTGTCCTCTGAAAACCTGGGTATGTTCGTTCCCTGGTGTGATCTACACATTATGGGTGGTGTTATGTCTTGGGCACTGAGTACTATCTTTCACTAGCAGGCTGACGGGGTGCACAATAATTTTTTGGTGCCTAATTGAGGATGGTTATAATTGGTTTATATAATCTGATTTTTTATTAAGGTTGCTTATTTCATGTGACATACTGTCTGGACGTGTGGATACTGTCTGTGGTGGCAATTTGGCCTGAACCCTATTCAGACTGTATGGTTGGCAACCTTTTTATCAGGTATTGGACCATTATCAGTATTGTTATGATGTTGTTCCTCAAATATATATTCTGAAGAGCTTGCTTTAATATCTATATAAAAATGCCCCTCCATTTTTTGATCGCTAGGTGCATGAAGTGGTGATTTTATCACTGTTCTTTGGTGGACGTATCATATTATCTAACGGTCCAAGTTTATAATGGTCAGTGTTTATGCGATATTGTGGTAACTACAACAGTTTTTCTTTTTGGTCTGAGACAAAACAAATCCTTTGTTCTATTCTAGGTCTGAAGCTGTGTGTTTCAAGGATCCATGCTGTTATACCCCTGATGAGCCCCTTTTTTCCTAATTATGGGGCGAAACGCGTAGGGTGAATCCTGGACAAATAACAGCTTAAGTCAATTAATGTATCTGTAATTTTATTGCATGTCGACTGGATGACATAGTCTGACCGATCCCCACTAGTTTATGACAGATGATTAGTGACGGACATCTCTCCTCTGCACAATTTAATGTGTGTTCATAATCTTGTGGGCTCTTTTCTTTGGTGTTACACCTTACCCACTGCTATTTAGACACACTCTATGTCCTTTTGAAAGTGAGTGGAGGGTCAGTATAGGACATCAGTCGACGTGGAATGGGGGCGTTATTACTAATTAGAACGCCGACCTCCGTTTGTAAGGAAGGGTGAAGGAGGGAAAAGTTTTCTCGCCTTTCTTTTCAATGATAATTTAATCCAACTTTATGTTTGTATGTACTCTGTTTGTGGCATATATGTCCAATAAATATTGTGATTTTAGGTAAAAGGAATTTTCGGTTTTTGTCAGGAGGGTAGAAGGCAGAGGTGGTGGAACTTGCTTGGCACCAGTGCTACACTAATTTAGTATAGCAGACACTATTTGGATGCCACTAAGTTTCAGCACTGTTTGCTATAAAAATAGCGTAGCAAAAGTGGGCAGGAGGGTAGAAGGCAGAGGTGGTTGAACTTGCTTGGCACCAGTGGGACACTAATTTAGTATAGCAGACACTTTTTGGATGCCACTAAGTTTCAGCACTGTTTGCTATAAAAATAGCGTAGCAAAAGTGGGCAGGTGGGTACAGTGGCCGGGTTCTGTGGGTACCAGGACAGGAAAGGAAGCCTCACTTTCTATCCCTCCTAATGATGAAATGCAGCAAGGAATTCCCAGAGCTGAGGTACACAGATGCTGTTATCTAAAGCTGTATACAGCGTTTGCACGGACCTGTCTAGCAGCTATGGCTCTGAGTGCCCGGAAATCAGCCCTGAAAAGGGCTGAAATAAACAGCAGTCCCTAATCTGTACAGCGCTGTGTCTATAGTGCACACAGCAGGAGCGGCGGCAGCAGCAGCGTGAGCGGGGACTGTCACCCACACACAGAAGGCAGATAATGGCGGCGTGAGGGAAAATGGCCGTATTTATAAGGCAAGGACATGTGACATCACAGCCTATGACACATGCCCTTGCTTGTCTGGCAAAAAGTACACTTAGCTGTGTGTGTGTCTGTGATTAGCTAACATCCTGGTCTGCCCCACTGCACGCGTGCTTAGGAAAAAAAAAAAAAAAGGCGATTGTCATTATCTTAGCACTCAGCTGCAGCACAGATCTAAACCGTGTCCCCCCGCACACTATACGCTGAAATTTGGTAATAGCGTGAATCACAGTGACTCACACTATTACAGTGAAAAGCCAGCTAGTAAATAGCTAAGATTTTTGCTGATCGAATCGTTCTCAACGTAACTCGAGCTATTGAGCTTTTAGCAAAAAGCTCAAATTCAAGCACCACCCAAAATCAATCGAACATGAAATTGGCGACCCTCGAACATCGCTCATCTCTACTAAGGTGTGCAGCTTTTTTTTTTTGTTTATCCACCAAGTCGTTCTGTCCCATCCACTAAGATATCACATAGCTGTAATATTGCTTCAAGCCATCTTCATGGTCAATGTGTCCAGCAGATATCAGATCAATATGGTGCAGTGCATCAACCCAAATCTTGATAGAAGCTCTATTGGAATCCAGATTGGTTTTCTTTTTGTGCCAGGGTCGACTCTGGAGAATTCTTGTCCATGCTCCATACACACAAGAAATGAGGTTAACACACTTAGGTTTATTTGCAGAGGGATAAAAGGTGCTAATTGCAGGGGAAAAACCAAGGAGCAGCAAACAAGTAATGTCATGCAATATATTATAAAATTGCAACACGTGCGTTGCAATAAACCTGAATGTTAAGGATGATGGTTTCCATTTAAAATACCACAAGTACTCTCCTAATTAATCACCATAAACCAACAAATGGTGGCCATCGTGTAAGTAATTCAGTCCCAAGTTGAGGCCCCAGTTGCCTTGGATGTTGGCGCCCTTGCAGTAACCATTGGTGCACTTAATATACCCCTACGGCTGGTCCTATCATAAACTTCTTGTTAATTAAATTGCAAGGACTTCCTTAAATTAGCTTTAGTGTACTTCTCCACCAGTAGAACTTCAAGTCCCAGTGGTATGCCCTCATAGTTGATCTCAGTATATGTCCCCCACAGTGGAACCACAAGTTCCAGCTGTAATGCCCATACTGGCGTCCCTACAGTGTCATGCCCCCCTCCCCCGGCGGTTCTCTCACGTGCCCAGCCGTCTTGCGGTGGCTGGCCTGTCCTTGGTTCATACTGGTGTCTCTCAAGTAGCCACATATTCCACATTTTGCACTGACATAATCAGGATTGCATCCTATCAACCGATAAATCCACTTATATCCTCAAACCAAGAATATATATGATGCCAAACTTCCTTAAAAATACTTTATTTATTTAGAAAAAATAAAAACACATAGACACACACAAAGGCACAGCAGGGTAGAGAGAAATACAACCGTGACTCCCACGAATTGGGGGAGGGGTGGGTGGGGACCAGAAACAGGTCTCTCTTAAAAAAGTTTATATAATATTTCAACAAAATCATTGGTCTGTATACAGATATAGCAGATACACAAATGCTAAATCACCATTATATAGCCTGCATGGGAAAAGTCGAGAGTGACCTTGTGTGAGCACACTGATTAATTATTTAACATAGGCATCCAAATAGGTTCATAATGTGCTTCCCAAAAATGGGTAAATTTATAACAGCACATTGAAATCAGTCTGCTCACTATCAGGAACCTTGATCCCATACAGCAAGATGGATCAGATTTTACTTACTGTTTGGGAAGCATTAATTCAGCACCCCGTGGGTAGCTGCTACACCCGTAGGTCATGAGAGGGAGCCTTTCAGCTAATAATTAACCCCCTAACGCTCCCCAAGTGGGGCATATATCTTGGGGGCACCCACACCCTCTCACTCCCAAAATTTTGGGACTGAGAGGTATATGGCTCCCAATATCTAATACTTATGACCCACCGGTTAAGCAGAGGACCCACAGGGAAACATCACAGCAAAAATTACCCAGTAATATCGTTAACGGTGCAATAATTATACAATAATATACAGACCTGACCAGAGTGATTACAGATCCCACCCACCATGCCTCAACGCGTTTCACCGCCTAGGGCTTTGTCAGGAGGCAGATACACACCCTGCATGGCTAACGCCCTTTATATATCCACCTGGGATTGTCTGCATGTGGTCCATAATTGCATATTTAATTCCATGTTTTCATGAACCACATGCATCTCCTCCTGGGGATCGGGACCACCCAGTCTCCATATGCATCTCTCCATTTTAATTTATAAATAATAAAGGGACCATAATAACCACAGATCAGTTTACATTATACTGATGACCAGGACAATATAGAAGAGTAAACATATACAATATACAAAACACATAATTGCACATCCACAGTTTAACTAGTTGTGGACCATATGGGCCATACAATCCCACACCCCTCGCCAGCCACAGTCAAGGGGTACTTATACCATAACTTCCATTAATCTTCATTAATCTCACACACACCCCACCCATATAATCCCCCTATATGGGCTCCTTGTGACATTAGAGGATATCTTTATGTTGCCCTGCGTCCTCTTACATATGTCCATGCCACAGCTGGCAAAGGGTGTAGGGACCACACAGCCCACAGAAATCAACCACCCAACCCCAATTAAAGAGCACCATACATGTGCCATACCATATTCCCAATATTAACCCTATTGGAAAATAGAACTAGATAGAAAGGCTCAAAAAAAGGGGGAGGGGGGAAGGGGATAAAGGGGGAGGGGGCGATGGGGGGGAAGAGGGAGGCGAAGGTCAATGGAAGCAGAAGAGAGCAAGGATGTATATATACTTTACTCCTGGTCTACGGTAACCCCCCACATAGCTAAAGAAAGCAAGCACAGAGTCCAATCAATGAAATGAACCAGGACCACCGGTCCATCTTCATCAGCTGTGGTGGATACTCCGACCTTCATCCACAAATCATATGGTCCACTCAATGATGTTACAGCATCCATCCGGCTAGTTTGTTGACAGCAAATCATACCACATAAGTAGGTGACTGGCTGAGAATGAACAGTCCAATAATCCAATTTTGCCATAATTCAAAACTCCGGTCATCATACGTGCGCAATAGGTATAGGGTCCAGAAACTGGGTGGTAATACCCTCAAAAGAAGAGCAGGAATATAAATTAGCACTCAAGCAGGGTATGTTATCCCCTGTACCAGATTATATATATGCCGACTATATAACACATAAACAACAGGTACAACAAATTAAAAATTAAAAAGACATCTCAACCAATTCAGGTTGGTAAGTTGGTAAGTTGTTCACAAAAAGGCATTAAAACCGAAGTTTTCGTTGAGGCCCTCAGGGGCCACAGTACCCAGCCTGTAAATCCACCGGCTTTCCAGACGCGCAAGGGTTCTGCCTATGTCACCCCCTCATACATCGATCCTGATCTGACCGATGGCCTTTATAATCAAGAGTCGGGAGTCCGAGTTATGGAACTCCTTGAAATGCCGAGGGATTGTTTTAAGTTTCTCATTACTAGATGTGTCTTTTGAGTTTATGTCCCTGACATGTTCCCAACTCGGATTTATAACTCCCGAGTGGTCATACCTATGTAAAATAGGCCGCACGGGCAGGAGGCTTGGTATATTACGGCTTTAGAGGAACAGTTCAGGAACATCCTAATTTCATATTCTCTGTTGTCCCTGGCACCACAGAAAGTTTTTGCCTTACGCATATTACTGCACGCCTTGCACAATCCGATGGATAGAACCCAATTGCACCTACATTACGTTGGTTAGATGTAGCACTATAATGGCTTCACATGAGATGGTCCTTCATATTCCTGGCCCGGCGTGCCGTAACCAGTGGATATTGTGGGATATTGGGCCTCAAAGTTGGATCTGTTTTTAAAATACCCCAATGTTTTTTAAAAATCTCCACAATATCGTACCAGCGGTGATTATACGTTGTGATGAGACGGACCGCATCTTGCTTCTGTTTTTTAGGTTGCGCAAAATTGGAATATAATAAAGACTCTCTCGTGCTCTTTCTTGCTCGATCATATCCTTTTTTGATCGTTCTTCTGCTGTATCCACGGTGCAGGAACCTTTGTGTTAGGTCTTCTGCCTGCACCGAGAATGCCTCCTCAGAAGAACAGATCCTCCGGGCTCTAAGGAATTGTGCGATGAGAATGCTTTTAATAGTCGCAGGAAGATGCGACGATTGGGCATGTAGAAATGCGTTAGTTGCCGTTGGTTTCCTATAGATCTCTGTTGTTAGCCTCCCGTCCTCAGATGTTTGGATTTTAAGATCCAGGAAATCGATTTCCTGGCCAAACCGATACGTAAGGAATATGTTGGCAGAATTATTATTAAGTCTGTCAACAAACTCCTTCAATTCTCTGGGGCAACCATCCCACAGGAACCAGACGTCATCTATATATCACATCCAGTTATTAACTTTATGGATACTGACGTCTGAATCCGTGAGGAATATTTCTCTTTCCCATGCCCCCAAGAAAAGATTAGCTTAGGCTGGGGAGCATGCCGCCCCCATGGCAGTACCCTGCTGCTGGATGTAAGTGGCCCCTTAAAAGTAAAAACATTGTGGGTCAGAATGAACTCCAACAATGTCAAGATGAGTTCAGCTAACCCACCCTCCAAATTGCTAATGCTCAGAAAATATTTCACAGCTCTGAGCCCATCACGGTGACTGATAGACGTATACAGACTTTCTACGTCAGCAGTCACCATGATGGTACCTGGTTCAAGCATGATATTATATTACCTCTTAAGTGCCTCAGTGGTGTCCCTAATATACGATGGGAGAAAGGCAGCCAGCGGCTTCAGATAATAATCCAGCATCTGGCATACCCTCTCACATAGCCCTTCCAACCCTGATACTATTGGGCATCCGGTGGGACAGTTGTTATTTTTGTGCAGTTTCGGTGTAAAGTACAGGGTTGGCATTTTTCGATGTTTAACGACTAAACAGTCAAATAACTTTTTTGGGACTATGCCTTCCCCAAGAGCATGCTCCAGGATACTTACTAATTCATTCTAAAATCCTGGCAACGGGTCCATATAAAGTCTTCTGTAGCCTGCCTTGTTATTTAACTGCCTACTAGCTTCTTTCTCATACATGCTATTAGAAAATCTCAGAAACTAGTTTTTTTGGAGGTATCTCAAATCAATATTATGTCAGAAAAATACCTATTCACTTTGAATAAAGAAAATTTTTTTTTTTTAAAAATTATTAGCTTTATTTGAATATATTAAAAAAGGGATTCTTTGACCAGAACAAACATAACACCAACACCGACACATATAATTAGCAATAGCACATATAGTACGTGACAATAGGTAGTCTTGAACCACTTTGTTGAGAACAACTAGAGAGGTTTTGAGTGAATGCCTAACAGCACTTCCACCCGAGATTACATCAATGTTTAGGGAAGTGGGTAGGGCTGTATTCTGTCCTTAGTCTTCCCCTCAGGAATTTATCCCTGCCTATCAATGGAACACATCCTTAATTATACGATGCCCCCATTCCTCGGCGGCTCACCCTTGAAAGTCCCTTCTCTATCCCTTTCAAGATATTGGATATAAAGGAGTCTCTAAATGTGGTGCAGACCACCAATAGCTCTAGCACATATAGATTTCACAAATTATTTTAGTGAAGACAAGCAAAATTTCTGAGGAAGGAACTATCCCTCAATAATCTATCACCTGCCTAGCAATGGAGTACACCCTTATTTTTTCGGTGCCCCCATTCCTCGGCGGCTTTCCCTGAAAATGACCCTACACTCCTGAGGTATGCATATACTAGCAGTTCTAATTAGAGAGCTATTAACATTCAAAGAGGAATTACAGTAAATCTCTGCCTCAATAAAAAGCTCATAAATCTCAGGAAGAGTACTATCAATTCAAAAGAATAGGGCTTTTCCACTTATCTCCAACTCTGTCTCCTAAGTACCTAGAGACCATCCGACAATTCTTTCATTCAACAGAGTCCATGTGATTTAATTTCATCTTTACAGGATCTCATCAATTCTCGCCCATCATATTCTTTATACTGAGTCCTTATGATTTTATTTCATCTTTTCAGGATCTCATCATATCTCAACTCAACGCGTTTCACTCCATACAAATGCACGACGGAGCTCATCAGGAGATTTTTTTCATTTTTCACAAAAGCATGATAGCCTATTATGACAAGATCAATAACAAAGTCAAAAGAAAAGTCCATAAGCCATTTGATCCATAAGCTAATAATAATATATATAATAAAAGAAGCTAATCCCCAGCAGGATAACCCCCATTTTTGTATAAAAACAGCACATCAAAACATGTTAGACAGCCCAATATAGAGATAGACCATTTACCTTAGATGTTAGTGCCTCCAGGAATCAGAGCGGTGTGACACACCATTGCCCAGGCACTGGGGTTTAAATAGTGAACAACCCTCCCTTTTTGTGCACATGACCCATTCCTGGTCATTCTATTGGCCAAGGATCTCTATACTCAGGGCTGTTAATGGAGTTGGTGCAACCATTTATTAACTTAATCACTGCATTTACAAAGTCCTAGATACAGACACAGACTCCCACTGGAGCTTTTTACCAGGTTTGACAAAGTCAGAGTGAAATCGCTATGAATACAGCGCCTACACGTTAGTCACTGCTGAACCAGGAAGTCTTCGGTGGAACGCACCATGCGTTCCACCTACTGCGCATGCGCTAAAACTGAAAGTTACTGCGCATGCGTCCAGCCTTCTGACAGCGCTGTTAATCCGCCGTTTCTATTTACATCGGATTTATGAGGACAGGCACCCACTAATGATAGGGATGTCTAGTATTATATCCAGGAAGGGCAGTAAGAAACGGTGATTGCATTATTTGCTCTTTTTCAGTTTTTCGGATATAATACATATTTTTAGCCGCTGCACTACCAATAAACGACCACTGGAGGTCATCAGTGTACACATTCGATTTTTTCTAAATAATGCAAATACTCATCAATATTATCAAATGATAGATAATTACTTTCTGTTTAGTTCCAATTTCAGATACTTGCATAAAGTTTTTGAGTGCCTCTATTTTTATCTAGACTCCTGGGGGATATGATGGAAACCAGCTAAGAAATAGCTTCAAAGAAATATTTTATCATTAAATTTTTAAAGGGGCAATTTTTATTTTTTATCATTAATATGGGGTAACCTTTTCCGGTCAGTAATACCCCAGGCAGAATTAATTTGAAAAAAACGCCATCCCTAGCCTATATACCGTAGACAGATAACCCCTCCTCCATACACCACCGCAACTACAAGAAACAATTAAAAACCAGCTGCTCGTTCAGACCCTCAGGATTAATGGATCTGAACCGGTAAATCCATTTACACTCCTTCTGGAGTAAGACTCTATTCCAATCTCCTTTCCTCGGTGAGGGGGACCCTTGTTCAATCGCAGTAAACTCAATACTTCCTAGATCTCCTCCATGGACTGACCTTACATGCCTAGATACCGGGGTGTCTCTTGCATTTCGGATATCACCCAAGTGTTCCCCTATCCTTTTGCGAAATTCTCTTTTAGTTTTACCTATATAGTTTAAGGGGCAGTTGCAGGTGATCAAATAAATTACTCCCTCCGAACCGAAATTTACAAATTCCCGTATCCGGTAAATCCTACCCGTGGTGGCACTCACCACTTCCTTCTTTTGTGTAACCCACTTACAGAACTTACAGTGCCCACATCTGAATGTCCCTATAGGTTTTCTGTCAAGCCATGTTCCAGGGGCTTTTGGGGCTTCATAAAAACTATGAACTAGCCGATCTTTAAGGGCTCTCCCTTTCCTGAAGGTCACCAGTGGCCTAGATGAAATATAATCCTGCAGGCTTGGGTCCGCTCTAAGAATGCCCCAGTGCCTCCGCAGAACTGTCATCACTTCCTCACTGCAATTGTCAAAAGTACCGATCAACCGTACTATATGTTCAGAGGTCTTTTTTGGTTTTGGGACAAGAAGATCTTGCCTATCTTTTTCAATTGCCCCCTTAAATGCTTTTGTTAATACATCAGAGGGGTATCCTCGTTCGGAGAACCTGGTACATAAATCTTTTGCCTGATTGTAAAAGGCAACATTTGATGAGCAGTTTCTCCTCAATCTGAGATACTGACCCCTCGGTATCCCTCTTTTTAGGGGGGTTGGATGGTGACTTGACCAGTGGAGTAAGTTATTCGATGCGGTGGGTTTACGGTGGACTTTCGTCTGTATAAATCCTCTTTCATCCTTACTTAGGACCACATCGAGGAAGGGTAATTCGTTCTTCTGGATCTCCGATGTAAAGAATAGCCCAATACTATTTTTATTCAATTCCTGCACAAAATCCCTAAACAGGTCCTGGGGGCCGGCCCATAGAATCAAAATATCATCTATGTACCGGCCCCAGAACAGCAGATGATCAGTCCATCTCGTCATGTGTTCTTGGAAGACTAAAGTGTCTTCCCACCAGCCCAGGAACAAGTTGGCGTAAGATGGGGCACATGAACACCCCATCGCTGTGCCCCTGAGCTGGTGGTAATAATTTCCGTTAAATATGAAGTAATTATGGGTTAACACATGTTCGAGAAGGTCCAATACAAACAGATTGTGTCTTTCAAATTGTACCCCTCTTGTTTCCAGAAAATACTTTACCGCCATTAGACCTTTATCATGAGAGATGGAACTGTACAAGGATTCTACGTCAATAGACGCAAAAAAGGTGTAATCATCCATAACAATACCATCGATTTTACTTAATAGGTCGCTGGTATCCCTTAGATATGAAGACAGGGAGGTAACAAAGGGCCTCAAGATTGTATCGAGGTAGATGCCTGCATTTTGAGTTAGGGAATTAATCCCAGCCACAATGGGATGTCCCTTTAATGGGGACGTCCCCTTCTGGACCTTGGGAAGTGCATAAAATGCAGGAATCGTTGGAAATTTATTAGTCATAAATTCCAATTCATTTGTTGAAACCAATTTCTCTTCAAAGGCTGCTTTCAATAGCCCGTTCAGATATCCAGAGAACATTACGGTAGGATCTTTACTCAGTATGCAATAGTTATCTTTCTGTTTGAGAATAGTAAAACACATAGATAAATACCTTTCGTGGTCTAGGAGGACGATGTTCTGTAGCATGCCTTGTTATTTAACTGCCTACTAGCTTCTTCCTCATACATGCTATTAGGCCAGATGACAAGGTTGCCACCCTTGTCAGCTGGCTTAAATTGCACGTCGGTCCACCCCTTTATTTCATCCAGGGCCCATTTTTCTAACGTATTTAAATTTGAAAACCTGTTAGGTTTGCAATTAAGTTGTTCAATATCACGGGACACCATTTTCACAAAATTATCAACCGCAGGGCACATACTGAGGGGCGGGAATCTCTTAGATTTATTATAGAGGTGTATAGGGAACTTACTCATTATGGCACCTTCTGCTTCTTCAGCCAATGTTTCGAGCGCCTCTAGTGCCTCCTCCTCCCTTTCCACCTCTGTTGTCCCCCCTTAATTAATTAAACATACGTTTGAATAATAATTTGCGGGCAAATAAGTGTACGTCTTTAATGGCCGTAAACGTGTCCAGCTGCATAGTAGGGGCAAAAGATAGGCCCCTACCAAGCAGCTGGATCTGGACATCGGACAACACATGATCTGACAGGTTAATTACCTTGTATTGGTCCAGACGTTCGTTCACAGCCTGAGGGCTATAGGTACCAGGTTTCCTTACACCACTGGATCTTGTATTAATCATGCTACCAGATGGGAGTTCTTCCTCAGATTGTTCAGGTTCACTGGCTGTAGCAACCGAGGATATGGAGCCTGTTTTATCCCTCTTTCTCTTAATCGGGCCAGTCTCAAATTGCCATTTGAAATTTTTTTTATTAGCATAATCTGAGACATCCCTTTGATATTTCTTTGCTTTAACAGTGCTGATTTCTTTTTCCCATTTCTGGGTATCTCTTTCAACTTCTTCCAGAAATGTATTCAGCACTTCTACAGAGAGATCTTTACGTAGGGTGGTCTCTAAATCTGCTATTTGATTGTCCAAAATTGACAAAGATGTTTTGTTTTTATCTACAATAATTTCCAAAAAGGTCTTGGTGCAGCTTTCTGCTGCTTCTTCCCACCTTCTGACTTAATTTTCGTCTTCTAGTGGGAAGGATGGATATATTTGTATCCTCAACCCTCTTGGAGTAATATGATTTGATAAATAATTTTCAAGCGACGTATTCGTCCACCATATTTTAATCCTCTTGTGAACACAGTCTCTATATTGGTTACAAATCTCCTTATTGGTAGAAGATGTCTGATTTAAAATCATAGAGGAATCACATTTGAACAAATCTGCCGCCCTGCTGTGCCATGCCATTTCCTTACTTTTGAAATCCATAACATACAGTTGTGGGATAAACCCTGTAAAAATACAGGTAAATATTAACTCATAAAGCCACATATTCCACATTTTGCACTGACATAATCAGGATTGCATCCTATCAACCGATAAATCCACTTATATCCTCAAACCAAGAATATATATGATGCCAAACTTCCTTAAAAATACTTTATTTATTTAGAAAAAATAAAAAAACACATAGACACACACAAAGGCACAGCAGGGTAGAGAGAAATACAACTGTGACTCCCACGAATTGGGGGAGGGGTGGGTGGGGACCAGAAACAGGTCTCTCTAAAAATTTTTTTATATACTATTTCAACAAAATCATTGGTCTGTATACACATATAGCAGATACACAAATGTTAAATCACCATTATATAGCCTGGCATCATATATATTCTTGGTTTGTGGATATAAGTGGATTTATTTGCTGTCTCTCAAGGCCTGCACACATCACACAGGCCTCCTGATAATGCCTATAGGGTGCATGCGTGGCCACACCTCATTTCTTAAAGGGCCAGCATCCTGACCTGAAATTGCCTATTAGGTCAGCTAAGTTTTAGGTATTTAAGGCACCTTCTCCTTAGGGAAGTGCCTGGGCAACGAGTT